>NW_022589706.1:68129778-68333110 GCF_004348235.1 Phoca vitulina
CCATTGTGTATATATATATATATATATATATATATATATATATACCACATCTTCTTTATCCATTCATCTGTTGATGGACATCTTGGCTCTTTCCATAGTTTGGCTATTGTGGACATTGCTGCTATAAACATTGGGGTGCAGGTGCCTCTTCGGATTACTACATTTGATCTTTGGGTAAGTACCCAATAGTGCAATTGCTGGGGGTCATATGGTAGTTCTATTTTCAACTTCTTGAGGAACCTCCATACTTTTCCAGAGTGGCTGCACCAGCTTGCATTCCCACCACCAGTGTAGGAGCGTTCCCCTTTCTCTGCATCCTCCCCAACATCTGTCGTTTCCCGAGTTGTTAATTTTAGCCATTCTGACTGGTGTGAGGTGGTATCTCATTGAGGTTTTGATTTGGATTTCCCTGATGCTGAATGATGTTGAGCACTTTTTCATGTGTCTGTTGGCCATTTGGATGTCTTCTTTGGAAAAATGTGTGTTCATGTCTTCTGCCCATTTCTTGATTGGATTCTTTGTTCTTTGGGTGTTGAGTTTGATAAGTTCTTTATAGATTTTGGATACTAGCCCTTTATCTGATATGTCATTTGCAAATATCTTCTCCCATTCTGTCGGTTGTCTTTTGGTTTTGTTGACTGTTTCCTTTGCTGTGCAAAAGGTTTTTATCTTGATGAAGTCCCAATAGTTCATTTTTGCCCTTGCTTCCCTTGCCTTTGGCGATGTTTCTAGGAAGACATTGCTGCGGCTGAGGTTGAAGAGGTTGCTGCTTGTGTTCTCCTCAAGGATTTTGATGGATTCCTGTCTCACATTTAGGTCTATCAACCATTTTGAGTCTATTTGTGTGGTGTAAGGAAATGGTCCAGTTTCATTCTTCTGCATGTGGCTGTCCAATTTTCCCAACACCATTTGTTGAAGAGACTGTCTTTTTTTCCATTGGACATTCTTTCCTGCTTTGTCAAACATTAGTCACATAGAGTTGAGGGTCCATTTCTGGGCTTTCTATTGTGTTCCATTGATCTATGTGTCTGTTTTTGTGCCAGTACCATACTGTCTTGATGATGACAGCTTTGTAATAGAGCTTGAAGTCCAGAATTGTGATGCCACCAGCTTTGCTTTTCTTTTTCAGCATTCCTCTGGCTATTCGGGGTCTTTTCTGGTTCCATACAAATTTTAGGATTATTTGTTCCATTTCTTTGAAAAAAGTGGATGGTATTTTGATAGGGATTGCATTAAATGTGTAGGTTGCTCTAGGTAGCATTGACATCTTCACAATATTTGTTCTTCCAATCCATGAGCATGGAACGTTTTTCCATTTCTTTGTGTCTTCCTCAATTTTTTTCATGAGTATTCTATAGTTTTCTGAGTACAGATTCTTTGCCTCTTTGGTTGGATTTATGTCTAGGTATCTTATTTTGGGTGCAATTGTAAATGGGATCGACTCCTTAATTTCTCTTTCTTCTGTCTTGTTGTTGGTGTATAGGAATGCCACTGATTTCTGTGCATTGATTTTATATCCTGCCACTTGACTGAATTCCTGTATGAGTTCTAGCAGTTTTGGGGTGGAGTCTTTTGGGTTTTCCACATAAAGTATCATATCATCTGCAAAGAATGAGAGTTTGACTTCTTCTTTGCCGATCTGGATGCCTTTTATTTCTTTTTGTTGTCTGATTGCTGTGGCTAGGACTTCTAATACTATGTTGAATAGCAGTGGTGATAGTGGACATCCCTGCCATGTTCCTGACCTTTGGGGAAAAGCTCTCAGTTTCCCCATTGAGAATTATTTTCGCTGTGGATTTTTCATAGATGGCTTTTATGATATTGAGATATGTACCCTCTATCCCTACACTGTGAAGAGTTTTAATCAGGAAAGGATGCTGTACTTTGTCAAATGCTTTTTCTGCATCTATTGAGAGGATCATATGGTTCTTGGTCTTTTTTTTCATTAATGTATTGTATCACATTGATTGATTTGCGGGTATTGAACCAACCTTGCAGCACAGTAATAAATCCCACTTCATCATGGTGAATAAGCCTTTATGTACTCTTGGATCCTATTGGCTAGTATTTTGGTGAGAATTTTTGCATCCATGTTCATCAGGGATATTGGTCTGTAATTCTCCTTTTTGATGGGGTCTTTATGTGGTTTTGGGATCAAGGTAATGGTGGCCTCATAAAACGAGTTTGGAAGTTTTCCTTCCATTTCTATTTTTTGGAACAGTTTCAGAAGAATAGGTATTAATTCTTCTTTAAATGTTTGGTAGAATTCCCCTGGGAAGCCATCTGGCCCTGGGCTATTGTTTTTTGGGACATTTTTGATTACTGCTTCAATTTCCTTAGTGGTTATGGGTCTGTTCAGGATTTTTATTTCTTCCTGGTTCAGATTTGGTAGTTTATACATCTCTAGGAATGCATCCATTTCTTCCAGATTATCTAATTTGCAGGCATATAATTGCGCATAATATGTTCTTATAATTGTATTTCTTTGGTTTCGGTTGTGATCTCTCCTCTTTCATTCATGATTTTATTTGGGTCCTTTCTCTTTTCTTTTTGATAAGTCTGGCCAGGGGTTTATCAATCTTGTTAATTCTTTCAAAGAACCAGCTCCTCGTTTTTTTGATCTGTTCTACTGTTCTTTTAGTTTCTATTTCATTGATTTCTGCTCTGATCTCTATTATTTCTCTTCTCCTACTGAGTTTAGGCTTTATTTGCTGTTCTTTCTCCAGCTCCTTTAGGTGTAGGGTTAGCTTGTGTATTTGAGACCTTTCTTGTTTCTTGAGAAAGGCTTGTATCGTGATATACTTTTGTCTTAAGACCACCTTTGCTGCATCCCAATGATTTTGAACAGTTGTGTTTTCATTTTCATTGGTTTTCATGAATTTTTTAAATTCTTCTTTAATTTCCTCGTTGACCTATTCATTCTTTAGTAGGATGCTCTTTAGCCTCCATGTATTTGAGTTCTTTCTGACTTTCCTCTTGTGATTGAGTTCTAGTTTCAAAGCATTGTGGTCTGAAAATATGCAGGGAATGATCCCAATCTTTTGGTACTGGTTGAGACCTGATTTGTGACCTAGGATGTGATCTATTCTGGAGAATGTTCCATGGGCACTAGAGAAAAATGTGTATTCTGTTGCTTTGGGATGGAATGTTCCGAATATATCTGTGAAGTCCATTTGGTCCAGTGTGTCATTTAAAGCCTTTATTTCCTTATTGATCTTTTGCTTAGATGATCTGTCCATTTCAGTGAGGGGGATGTTAAAGTCCCCTACTAATACTATATTGTTGTTGATGTGTTTCCTTGCTTTTGTTATTAATTGGCTTATATAATTGGCTGCTCCTATGTTAGGGGCATAGATACTTAAAATTGTTAGATCTTCTTATTGGATAGACCCTTTAAGTATGATATAGTGTCCTTCCTCATCTCTTATTATAGTCTTTGGTATAAAATCTAATTTGTCTGATATAAGGATTGCCACCCCAGCTTTCTTTTGATGTCCATTAGCATGGTAAATGGTTTTCCACCCCCTCACTTTCAATCTGGGGGTGTCTTTGGGTCTAAAATGAGTCTCTTGCAGGCAGCATATCGATGGGTCTTGTTTTTTTATCTAATCTGTTCCCTGTGTCTTTTGATTGGGGCATTTAGCCCATTTACATTCAAAGTAACTTTTGAAAGATATGAATTTAGTGCCATTGTATTGCCTGTAAGGTTACTGTTACTGTATATTGTCTCTATTCTTTTCTGGTCTATGTTACTTTTAGGTTCTCTCCTTGATTAGAGGACCCTTCAATATTTCTTGTAGGGCTGGTTTGGTGTTTGCAAATTCTTTTAGTTTTTGTTTGTCCTGGAAACTTTTTATGTCTCCTTCTATTTTCAGTGACAGCCTAGCTGGATATAGTATTCTTGGCTGCATATTTTTCTCGTTTAGTGCTCTGAATATATCATGCCAGTCCTTTCTGGCCTGCCAGGTCTCTGTGGATTGGTCTGCTGCCAATCTAATGTTTCTTCCATTGTAGGTTACCGACCTCTTGTCCCGAGCTGCTTTCAGGATTTTCTCTTTACCTCTGAGACTTGTAAATTTTACTATTAGATGTCGGGGTGTTGACCTATTTTTATTGATTTTTTACGGGGGTTCTCTGTGCCTCCTGGATTTTGATGCCTGTTTCCTTCCCCAAATTAGGGAATTTCTCCACTATAATTTGCTCCAGTATACCTTCTGCAGCTGTCTCTCTTTCTTCTTCTTCTGGGATCCCAATTATTCTAATATTGTTTCGTCTTATCATATCACTTATCTCTCGAATTCTGCCCTCGTGATCCAGTAGTTGTTTATCTCTCTTTTTCTCAGCTTCTTTATTCTCCACCATTCGGTCTTCTATATCACTAATTCTCTCTTCTGCCTCATTTATCCTAGCAGTTAGACCCTCCATTTTTGATTGCACCTCATTAATAGGTTTTTGATTTTGACTTGGTTAGATTTAGTTCTTTTATTTCTCCAGAAAGGGATTCTCTAGTATCTTCCATGCTTTTTTTCAAGCCCAGTTAGTATCTTTAGAATCGTCATTCTGAACTCTAGTTCCAACATCTTACTAATGTCCTTATTGATTAGGTCCCTGGCAGTTGGTACTGCCTCTTGTTTTTTTTTTGAAGTGAGTTTTTTCGTCTTTTCATTTTGTCCAGAAAAGAATAAATGAATGAGAGAACAAAATGCTAACAGGGTAACAACGACCCCAGAAAAATATACACTAAACATATCAGAAGAGACCCGAAACCAAGGGGAAAAGAAAGGAAAAGAAAGAAAGAAAAAAAAAAGAATATGATCAGATATGATTAGCCTGGTGAATAGATCAGTGCCACACACTAGATTTTGGGTGTATTTTGGTCTGTTAGAAGAAAGTGCCTCCCAAAATTTTAAAGAAAGAAAAACTTATATATGTACAAAAATAAGGGTAAATATGAAGGGATGGAATATGATTGTAGAGATGAAAATTATAAAAGATTTTATAAAAGGAATTGAAAAGATAAGAAGGTGGAAAAAAGAAAAGAGAAATTAAAAAAGAACAACAACAACAAAAAAGGGAGAGATGTGATCAGGCAGGAGACTAGAACAAAGCCATACACTAGAGATTTAGGGTATATTTGGTCTGTTAGAAGAAACTTTATTGCAAAATTTTAAAGAGAGAACAACTTATATGTATATAAAAAATAAGGTTAACTACAATGAAGGGATAGAATATGACTCTAAAAATGAAAAATAAAAAAGATTTAAAAAAAGGGTTTGATAAGATGTTGGTTGCAAAAGGGAAAAAGAAAAATTCAAAAAAATAGAAAAAGAAAAAATAAAGAAAATATAAAAAATTAACTTTGAAAGACTAAAGAATCAGGGGGGGAAAGCCATGAATTCTATGTGCTGTATTCCCCTAGTGTTGGCATTCTGCTGTTCTCATTGATCGGTAAACTTGGTCTTGGCGGGCTGTTCTTGCTGGTCTTCTGGGGGAGGGGCCTGTTGCCGTGGTTCCGAAATGTCTTTGCCGAAGGCGGAATTGCACCGCCCTTGTCAGGAGCCAGGCTAAGTAATGTACTCAGGTTTGCTATCAGTAGCTTTTCTTCCCTGAAAGCTTTCCGCATAGCTTTGGAGGATGAGTATGAAAATGGCGGCCTCCCAGTCTCCACCCCAGAGGAGCGGAGAGCTCATGGCCCCACTGCTCAGTAAGCCCCCAGAGAAAAGCAGTCAATCACTCCCGTCTCCCCGGTCTCCGGCCGCACTCCGTGCTCACCCGGCCTGTGACTGAGCATTTCTGTCTCTGGCACACGACCCCATGTGGAGTCTCCAAACCCAGCAGAGTCCTGTGGTGCACTCCGGCAGTGCTCCTCCCGGGGGAGGAAGGGGAATCTCCCTGGATCTGCAGCTTGTTGGGTCCCTGCTGCAGGAGCAGTGGCCTGACTGTGCCGTGGATCACAGTTTATGGCCACCCCGAGCTGAGAGCCCAATCCTCGGCTCCGTCTCTGCAGCCGGCTTCCCCGCTTCGATACCTGGGAGCTCTGCCGCACTCAGGCACCCCTGGTCTTTCTGTGACCCCGAGGGTCCCGAGACCACACTGTCTCAGTGAGGGTTCCACCCCACGCTTAGCCACTGGAGTGAGGTCCCTCAGCAGAGCAGACTTCTAAAAGTTCCTATTTTGTGCTCCACTGCTCTATCACTTGCCAGTAGTGGCCTCCAGTGGCTCTCTCCCCCGCCATCTATCTTCCCGAATATTGCCTCGGATTCACTTCTCCGCACGTCCTACCTTCCAGAAAGTGGTCGCTTTTCTGTTCAGAGAGTTGCTGCTATCCTTTTCTTCGATCTCCTGTTGAGTTCGTAGGTGTTCAGAATGGTTTGATAGCTATCTAGCTGAATTCCTGGGATCACATGAAATTTAGGTCTCCTACTCCTCCGCCCTCTTGCTCCTCCTCCAATGGACTTTTGTTCAAAACAAGCCTCCCCAACTTCCTCCTGTCCTCCATGAAAGAACACTCTTTTTCTCTTATTTTGTTTATGCATTTGTTTTGTTTCTTAAATTACACATATGAATAATATCATATGGTATTTGTTTTTCTCTGATTGATGTATTTCATTTAGCATTATACCCTCTAGGTCTAACCATGTTGTTGCAAAAGGCAAGAGCTCATCCTTTAAAATGGCTGAATAATATTCCATTTGTGTGTGTGTGTGTGTTTGTGTGTTTGTGTGTGTGACATATATTTTTTATCCATTCATCCGTTGATGGACACTTGGGTTACTTCCATACCTTGGCTATTGTAAATAGTGCCTTAATTAAATAGGGTTGCATATATCGTTCCAAATTAGTGTGTTTTTTTTGTTTTCTTTGGGTAAATACCCACTAGTGCAATTACTGAATAATATGGTAATTCTATTTTTAATTTTTTGAGAAACCTCCATACTGTTTTGCATAGTAGTTGCACCAATTTATATTCCCACTAATAATACCTTTTTTTTTTTTTTAACTCATCCTTGCCAACAATTGTTACTTCTTGTCTTTTTGATACTAGCTATTGTGACTGGTGTGAAGTGATGCCTCATTGTGGTTTTGATTTGCATTTTCCTGACAATGAGTGAAGTTGAGTATCTTTTCATGTGCATGTTGGCCCTCTGTATGTCTTTTTTGGAAAAATGTCTGTTCAGGTCCTCTGCCATTTTTTAATTGGTTTGCTTGTTTTTTTGTTGTTGAGTTGTATAAGTTCTTTATATATTTTGGATATTAATCACTTGCTGGATATATCTTTTGCAAATATCTTCTCCCATTCAGTAGGTTGCCTTTTTGTTTTGTTGATGGTTTTTACTTTGCTTTTTATTTTGCTTTGGTTTCCCTTGTCTGAGGAGACATACCTAGAAAGTGTTTCTATGGCCAGTGTCAAAGAAATTATTGCCTAGATTTTTCTTCTAGGAGTTTAATGGCTTTAGGTCTCACAGTTAGATCTTTAATCCATTTTGAGTTTATTTTTGTGCACAGTGTAAGAAAGTGCCCAGTTTCATTCTTTTCTATGTAGCTGTTTAGTTTTCCCAGCACGATTTGAAGAGGCTGTCTTTTTCCCATTATATATTCTTGTCTCCTTTGTAGTAGAGTAATTGACCATATAAGTATGGGTTTATTTCTGGGCTACCTATTCTGTTCTCTTGATCTATGTGTTTATTTTTGTGCCAGTACCATACTGTTTTGATTATCATAGCTTTGTAATATATCTTGAAATCTGGGATTGTGATATCTGCAGCTTTGTTCTTCTTTCTCAGGATTGCTTTGTCTATCTGGTGTCTTCTGTGATTTTATACAAATTTTAGGATTATTTGTTCTAGTTCTGTGAAAAATGTTGATATTTTGATAGGATTGCATTAAACCTGTAGATTTCTTTGGGTAGTCATGGACATTTTAACTATATTGATTCTTCCAATCCATGAGCTTGGAATATCTTTCCATTTGTTTGTGTCATCTTGAATTTCTTTCATCAATGTTTTATAGTTTACCTCGGTGGTTAGGTTTTATTCCTAGGTATTTTATTCTTTTTGGTGCAATTGTAAATGGATGTTTTCTTAATTTCTCTGTTTGCTATTTCACTATTAGTGTATAGAAATGCAACAGATTTCTGTATATTAATTTTGTATCCTGTGACTTTATTGAATTTATTTTATTTAGTTGTGTTTATTTAAATATGCAATGGAAATGAATGCATTTGAGTTTCTAATACGGCATTTTCATTTGGAAATATTTTTAATATTACTGAATATTTAAAAAGTTGATAATTCCATCTTAAGGGCCTTTACACTTTTTATTTTGTTTATGTCATTTGTTGTTTTTATGTTGTGTCACTAAAAAAAGGTAGAGACCTTATATAGTTAATTGCATGTGGACAATTGACTTTTTAAGGTTTTATGGGAACACAAAAACAAAGTGAAAAGTAGCTTTAATCCTGAATAAAGTATATTAAATATTTAATCTTATTAGAAAGTTGTTTACCAAAAATACTCCATATCTGACTTAACTGCAAATTAATAATATTGGAAACTTTTGAATTCTTAACTCCAAAACAGTGTGAAAATATGTCTGACAGTGACAAGTGCTAAGGAGAAAAGTAGAACAGCATGAAGAGAAATGGGAGTGCAGTAGTGATTGCATTTTTATTTTTATTTTTATTATTTTATTTTATTTTATTTTATTTTATTTTATTTTATTTTATTTTATTTTATTTTATATAAGATGTTCAGGGAAGGTATTTCTGAGAAGGTGACAGGTATTTGAGTGGAAATCTTTGGGCAGCAAATTTGTGGGAAGATATTTCAGGCAAAGAAAATATAAAGTGAAAAATCCTCTTGTTAGTCAGAGACTGTAGAGAGTGGCCTCATGATAGATGATGCCCAATATGTATACAGGGGAAATTAGATTATGAAGACCTTTGTAAGGACTTTAGCTTTTATTCTGTGGGATATAGGAAAGGACTTGAAAGTTCTTAAAGAGGAGTGGGAAGATCTAACTTAGTATTTAGCAGGTATACCCTGGCTTCCGTGTTGGAAGTAACTTTGTAGCAGGGTGATCAGGAGAATGCAGATGGTGGCTTTGATGAGAGTGGTAGCAGTGGCAGTAGAATCATACTGAATTGCTGAAGGATTGATGTGAGGTATGAGGGAAAGAGACCTCAGGGATGATTGTTTTATAGGCTGGGTTGCAAAGATGGAATTGACATTTACTGAGATGGAGAGCTTTGTGAGATGAGCCAGGTATTTGGGAAAAACCACGTGTTTACTCTGGAACACAGTTTGGTTGAGATGTCTGTTAAATTATCCAAATGGAAATATTGAATATGATTCATGTGAATCTGGATTTCAGAGTCTAGGTCTAGGCTGCAAATGTAGATTTTAGAGTACAAGGTATATAACTGGCATTTAAAGGGTGGAACTAGGTGAGATCACCTGGCAAGGGGTATGCATAAGAAAGAGGAGAGGTCCAAGAACTAAACTCTAAGGAGTGTGCCCATGTGGAGATTGTGGAAGTAATGAGGAAGAACTAGCAAGCACACGAAGAAGAAGAAGCCAAGGAGGGAGCAAGAGAACCAATATGGTGTGTTGGACCAGAAGCCAGATAAAGAAAGAGATTAGTCAGGAAAGAGATTAGTCAACTCAGACAAATGCTGCTGATAGGTCTTAAATAAGATGAGAACTGAATTTAACAGTAGTCCTAGTAATATAGAGATCATCCATTATGTTGACAAAAGCAGCTTTGAAATGGTGGTGATAAAGAAAACTGATTAGAATATGTTTAAGAGAAAATGGGAGAAGCAGAATTGAAGACAGCAAGTATGAGCAACTCATTTGAGAAGTTTTGTTACAAAAAGGGGGAGAAAATAGGGCAATAGCTAGATAGAGGCAGTGATCAAGGGATTTTCATTCGTTTGGAAGACTGAATACATTATGCATGCAGGGAATAATTTGATGGAATGATCCAGAAAAGAAGATGAAATTTAACCAAGTAGTGAGGAAAGGGCACAATTACTTCTGGAGTGAGGCCACAGAATAGCTAAGGGAGGGAGGGAACACAGTGCGAATGTGGAAGAATTGGCCGTGGATAGGTACATGAAGTGTTTGTGCCAGTAATGGGAGGGAAGGAAAACTATGGGGGCATAAGGGCGAATGGATTGCAAATATGGGGCTGGAAGTCAGGGGAAGTTCTTTTCAAAATGCTTCTGCTTTTAGTGAGAGATAAATCTGAGAGTGAGGATGTAAGAGAAGGTATTAGAGGTTTGAGGGGAGAGGAAAAGGTATGAATATATTACCTAGGTGAGTTGGAGAGGGATTGACTAATAGGATTGCTGGTGAGCACCTAGGAACACACTGGACAGCAAAGCCGATGAGTTTAAGATAAATCAGTTAGCATAGCGGCCAATAAATATTTGTTCACAAAAATGAATGCCTTGTGGATTTTCCAGTTCTTCTAACAGCATCTAGCCTTACAGCTGCTAGATCATTACAATGGAAAGGGGCTCTTATTTCCTAAAGCAGAACATTACATTGGAAGATCCAGCCAACTCACTGGATTTGATAAGCAGTAAAGACACCATCAGAGTTCTTGTAAATTCAGGCTTGGGTAAAGTAAACTCTTATATTTTGAACTGTCATATAGACTTTTGAGATAATGGACTTTAGAAATAATCTTTAGAACCTTTTCCTAATTCCAGAGAGATTAAAAGAATCCCTTATCTTCTGTGAATCTTGTATTACCTTTTACAGAGAATTTTGAATATTGTAGTAAGTATGCTCTCCAGGAATGTTACATTTTATTTCTAATTTTACTCTTTCTAATAGGGCATTCCTGCTTGGTTTTTCAATTTGTGTTTGATTGCACAGTTATGTAAATTCTTTTTGACAGATTTATTATTAAGGGAAGAAAGATGAGTAAGAATTCCAGTTTAAAAAGCTCATTAATTTTAAAGAAATGTGTCGTGAATTAATGTTTTGAGTGCTATATTTTTCTTTTTACATTATTTCTTCTGGATGAATAGAATTCCTATCAAAAGAAATAGGTTACTTAAAAATGATTAGATAGGACTTACATAAAAATTCTTCGAAGCGGGTGCATTGTTCCCAAGAAATAGATTGAATGTAATACTCAGCTAGTGAAGCATTATCATTAACAATACCACATTACATTGTGGCCCTTCTTTACAAAGCTAGCTATAAAGAAATGTTTTCTTTTTAAAGCATTTTCAGTGTCTTTCACTTGGGTGAGCATTTAGTAAATCAAAGTTCTCTCAATGTAAATACATTTCTTAAGTATACTGACTGGGAAAAAGGATGCTCTTGGCCTGCTTATTTATACAAAGTATAACTAGTTACATTCTACCTTTAGCGTAGTAGCAAGTTTAATGATAGGTGAGTATGCAATCACTATACAGACTTCAACATAAACTGACTTTCCTGAAGTTCAGGAAAAACAGTTGATCTTAGTTGAAAAATATGCAGTAATACTTGTGCATGCCCACTTTTAAAAAATCATTGTTCTGGCCTCTTAGGTAGCAAGTACACATTTCAAAAGTATGTTTATAGAGTAGAACACATCAGGTTTTCCTAACTACTAAATTTAAACATATGATGTAGGTTAGGGTAGGTGGTTAGGGAGATCTTAAACTCTTCACTCTTCTCTGCTCTATTTGACAGTGGGAAATAGACACAAGATACTGGCGGTCATAGGGATCAAAGTATCTACTTCAATAATAGGCCGGGCACCTTCCAATTAATTTCCCAAATATAGAACTTTATGGCAGAAGTGCAATGGAAAACATTCTTTTTTAAAAAGTATGTCTTTTTTAATGAAACAAATCCAAAAGAGCTATAGTCAGGTTCAAGTGCAGTTCACAGCATGGAGGTTAAGGTGAAAGTCTATCGCTCTTGCCCCAGATCTAATCTTTGAGATCCCCCTATTATGGGAGCACTGTCCAAGTGCTTTTACTACCTAGGAATGAAGGAAGCAAGAGGGCAGGGGCAGAGATGGGAGCCTGCCAAGAACTGGGGTGCTCAAGGTTCAGAAGACCGACTTTGCAATGTGTGTGGATAATATTTCATGAATAATACCCACCCATTTGTGAAAAATTCTGATGGATAAAATTTGTTACCTTTATTTCCTGAAGAGATATGAGTAAGTTGGTAGAAAGGAGAACTTTTTCCCTACATAGACATTTGCTATTCAGGTGTGAGGTGGACCTTGGATACGTAGCAGCTGCGTCACTTGGAAACTTGTTAGAAATGCAGAATCTCAGGCTCCATCCCTGACCTATTAAATCAGAATGTGTTTTTTTTAGCAGATCCTTCTCCACTATCAGGTGACTTGTTTGTCAGTTAAATTTCAGAAGCACTTTTCTAGATGCTAGATGTGTTCCTATATATTTCTTCTTTTCTGAGCTAAGACATAGTAAAGGAAAGAGTAGAAGGATTTCTGCTTGTGGTTGGAGTTTGTACTGTTTTATTATCATGTGTTTAGTTTTTGAAATAGCCCAAGAGATTCCAGGGTAAGGAGGTGTTTTGAGATTGTTCAGCCACAAAACTGCGACAATCAGATCATCTCATTTTTCAGATGGGCAAGTTTGAGTTCAACATAAGATATCATTTATAAAAGAGATTTCTGCTGCTAAATTTAAAAAAAAATGATTTTAACAATAAAAGGGGGATGACATATTGAACTTAGAGTGAGGAGCTCTGGCTTTAATTATCTAGCTAACTAGCTTTATAATAAGGGCAAGTGATAACCTTGCAGGGTCTTGATTTCTTCAGGAGTAGTTTACTATGCATGGGCTAGAACACTTTTGAATAAATAAAAACTGAGTTGTATGTTTAGAGTGTAGGGCATCTATAAATGTGTTTGTATACTGTTAGTGATGGGAAGGGGAGTTATATTGGTGAGATATGAGGTTGGTGATCAAGGGTTTTATGCCCAATGAAAAGGTTTGGAATTTAGCCTGAGGCCAAAAGAGATTATTGAAGGGTTTGGGAAAAGGAGTGAAGTTGGCATTTTAGAAGACTAATTCTGGCTTTAGAGCAAAGAATCTGAGTCAACAAGACCACAGACAGAGAGACAAGCTAGAAACTGTCTGAATAATGTAGGTGGAATGATGGTAACATGAAGTAGAGATGCAGACATAGGGATGGGGAGAAATGAACAATTCAGGAGGAAAAATCTATAGGATACACTGATTATTGGGGGTTGATGAAAAAGAAGATGTGGCTAATTCCTGTGTTTTGAGCCTTAAAAACATAATTGGAAATATAGAAGGGGTAGGTTTGGCAGGATTTGATTGATTCTGTTTTTATCAAGTTACTTTTTAATTTTTTTAAAATTTTGGTTATTATTTTTAAAGATTTCTTTATTTGAGAGAGACAGACAGACAGTGTGCAGAGGGGGGCAGAAGGAGAGGGAGAGAAGCAGACTGCTAAGTGTGGAGTCCCATGCAGGGCTTGATCTCACCACCCTGAGATCATGACCTGAGCCAAAATCAAGAGTTGGACGCTTAATGACTAAGCACCCAGGCACCCCTTAAGTTACTTTTTTAGATTGAACATCAGTTGCAGATGTCCAGTAAGCAGGTGCTCATTCCTTAAACATTTAACTGTCTTGAGATAATCACACTTTCTGTATCATTTTTCTCATTATTCCAGTTATTATAAATACGTAGATGCCTTCAAATCTACATCGTTAGTCTAGGTCACTCACCCAAACTCCAGTCACAATTATACTTGTGAGTTTAAATTATTTTCAGTAAAAATTATGCCTTGCTATTCATTGGAAATACAACTGGGGATTTTATAGATCCTGTTACTTGTATATGACATGTGAAATGTTATTCAAGTACTTTGGATACTGAGAAACAAAATTATTTGGGGGCCAGGATTATGATGGGACCTATTTTAGTGTTACTTTTGTATTTAAAACAACACCTCAGAAAAGCCCCGTGCTCCAAAACTTACTGAATTAAACATTAGAAATCTGAATCTTCAAATTGCTTCTATATATTAGGAATGAGAAAGTGGATCTATGGAAAATCAGCATAATAATGATGGACAAATAAGACAAATGTTATTAAATATTTCTTTGATGCTATTATTTCCTGGTCTGGAGATTACTAAAACCTGGTAACTCAAAACATTTGATTTCATCCCTTTAGCACTTACATATATAAAAAATTAAATGTCAGACTAAACTTCTCTGATGCATTTTCTCCCATGATGTCCTTTTCCTTTTTTTGAATTTACCATCTCTTGTCATTTCCCCCTGTGCATGAATATCTGTTTATATTTTTAATTGATTTACTTTTGACTTTGGGAGAAAATATAGATAACTGTTAAGGATATTTAATGTGCTGTGTCTTTTTCAGGGACTTCAGCTATCATTCTTAGAAAGATTTTAATAAAAAGATTTCTGGCAACATAACAAAACAGAAATCAGATTTGATAGACCTCAGCATGTATGAAGTGTATATCCTGTCTGGAAAAAAAAAAATTCAAGCATCCAACATAGCTGGCATCTTTTCTGTACTTTGTATCCATCTCCACTAGCTGATCTTGTGTATTTGCAGCAGCAATGACATTGATGAATCACTTTAATTTACCAGGCAACTGACAGTTTGCAGAGACTATCTGTAAGAACCAGCTAGAGCTGGTCCTGATCATTATAGATATGTGTATTGTTTCAAAAAAATATAAGTGACCAGAAGCAATTTAGATGTATCTTTCACCGCAGATATATAAAAATACATTATTTTAGCATCCTCTTGATTTTTATTTTTCTCTCATTTCTTCTTCTCTTTAATGGAAAAAGTCAATACCTATTTATATAAATATATGCCAACTTAGTGATTTGGTAAGTTAGTTGTGATATAATTTGGCTTTTTAAAGTGTTGAGGATAATTTTGAAATTAAATTTGTATAATATGGAGTTGATTTTTAGAAAACAGTATTATCTTTATGCCATTTTATATGCTTTAAAGTAAGAAATCATTATTTTGACAATAGCAAGTTATGGTATTAATTTTTCACTTAAATAGTTTAGACCTTAGGTTGAGGAACAGAAAATAGAACGTATGAATTCTCAAAGTATTACAGAATTTTAGTGAGGATATACACAGCAGTGATATAAGAAAAGATAATCTTGGGAACACTTTGGTGAGAGAAGTTAACTACATATAAGGTGCAGAAGTGATGTTTTCTTGATGCTTAGTGTGTATGGAAGTTACATATTTTTGAAATGCATTCAGAGCTAATTTGTATTTAGGTGAACTAGATATCTTGTCCATGATTATGTGGTACTGTTTTAAAAATTAACATATTTATATAGTACTTACCATATGCCAAGACCTGTACCAATGTCACATGTAAACAGTGCAGTAGACAGCATATTACAAAACGCAGAAGTGTCTGATGTCCACTGAATGTTTTTATTGTCACTTTTTGATCCTTCAAATTCTACTGATAAAAACTCAAAACTTTATCACTTTTAAAATATACATAATTAAATTCCTGGGAGGAGTTATTCCTTCTTAAATGTCTGTGGTGTGGTATGAACAATTACAATCTCTTCTGTAAGTAGGCTTTGACAGAGGAAGTAGAAATGATTTTAAAAGCCTTGACTATTTGAGCTAATAGAGGACAAGAAATAAAAGCCAGATGATAAAAAGTTACTTATTTGTTTCGCCTACATTGCATATCAAGAAGGACTGATCCTGACTGCTTTTATTATGGTTAATTGAATAAAACATAACTATATCAAATCCATGTCAAAAACCCTAAGTTATTCTTTTTTTTTTTTTCTTCTGTGTAATATTCTAAGAATGACTCCTATGTTTACTCTTTATAGCAGTAATGCAAGCACACCAAAAGATCAAAGAGTGGATTTCTCAGGCTAGTGTAATAAAGCAAGTACGTCTATGGGAATGATTTCTGGGCCGGGTATATTCATGGAAATAAGCCTTTTTCAATTGAGAAAGATGTGAGTGGCTTTGTGAAACCCCTAGATCAGAGAAGTCTTATTCTTGCCAGTATTTTTGTGTGTTTTCACATTTTCTGCCACATCTCTCTGTGCCAAGGTGGAAATTGGTTTTATTTTTGGCCAAGGAAAGGTAACACACCTGATTCACCTACCTAGAAAAGGACATTGTGTGTATTCAATAGGTTTTTTGCATTTCTTAAAGAGTATTTACAAAGCACATTCTAAGCATTGTCTATGAAATTTCAATCGTGACTTTTCCTATCAAGTTATAGAAACCTCCCTCCCTAGTTTTGTGAATAGTCTCTCCAAAGGTTCTCCAAGAAAGCTTGAACATTCATCACCTTCTTTAATTATTTAGGTCTGTAGGCTTGGGAATGGGGTAGATGCTAGTGCCAAGAAGTAAATACAATTTTATTTAAAATAATATGATTTTAGTTTATTTTAATAAATGAATTGGTCTACCATGTTGTCACCCTAGTTTGATTTCTTTTTACTCAGTACTTTTCCACCAAATAGGTGAATGCCAAACTTGGGTAATAGAGGTCAGCCTGAAAAAGCAGGGCTACCATAATAGATAAGGTAACTTTACAAAATATTTTTCAAACAGGAACACTTTGAGAGTGAAAGGGGGCATTGTTTATGTAGTAGTGCTGGAACAACATGTGTAGACTTCGAGGAATGTCTCAAGTGAACTGGGATATATGGTTACCCTAATAAGAGAATTAACGTAATTATTAAGACTAATGCTAGATGATTGAGGCCTCATTGTAGAGAGTAGAGTTGATGGCCAGGTGAATGAATAGGCAACCTTGGTTTAAAGGCACAGGATTAAGCAGACATGTCCTGTATTTGGACAGGTACATATTTAAGTGGGATCTTCCTAGGACCTTCTTTGTCTTGTCTTGATTAGCATATTAAAAGAGAGACCTCCATAAAAGATTTGGAATTTAAAATATACTTTGATCCATTCCAGTCTTTCGTGCTCCTGAATTAATTTCCCTTACTTCTCTCTCACCGCATAATTCATGCGACCACATTTAAACATTCCTCATTGTTGGTAGTAGGAGTTATGTGTATAGTTCAGGGGATGAATTGTTTTAACAGCATTGCTTCTGTTCTTAAAGGCAAGTTTGGGCTTGGCTGGATTTAGGAGTTGCTCTGAAAATTTGGCTTAGCGTATTGTTTCCAAAAGAAAATATGGGTATTGGAACAAGAAAACAGAGCTTAAAAATGCTCTTTATATTGGTATTTACTTTCAAAGTTTTTTTTTTGTCCCCTTTTTACTACAACATTTTAAAAATATTTAATTTGCTTTTCCTTATGTATTTTTAATATGTTTTATATTTACATATTTTATATTTATATGAATACCTTTTATGTCATTTCATGTTGGTATCTTATGAAAACATGCTGTGCTTTTTTTTAATTGAAGTTTTTGTTGAGCTAATTGTAGATTCATATGCAGCTGATACAGAAATTCCGTGAACCCTTTGCCCAGTTCCCCCCCAGTGCTAACATCTTGCAAAATTTTAATTCAGTAATGCACCCAGGGCATTTTCTTTGATATAACCCCACCAATCTTATTCAGATTTCACCAGTTTTTTACTCATTTGTATGTGTGTGAGTGTGTTTAGTTATACATAATTTTTTTTTCATATGTCAAGATGAACAGTTCCATCACCACAAGATACGTAAGTTGCCCTTATAGATCCATATCTACCTCCCTCTGTCCACCTACCTCATCCTTAACCTGGGGAAACCACTAATACATAATTCATTTTCAAACTCTTGTCATTTCAAAAAATGTTATATTAATGAAATAATACAATATGTAACCTTTTTGGATAAACTTTCTCTGTGTTTAAAACAATTCATATTTATTTTTTCACTATGTACTTTTGGTCATAAGACTTTAAGAATGTGGTAAAAGACAATGTTTATTTCAAAGTGTTTATTAGAGATGCAGGATGAAGTAGTATTTCTCCATATTTTAGCGTTTGTAGAAATAACTATTCATTATTTGTGTTAATGGTGGGAACCAAGAGCCAATTATGTGGTTAAGAATACTATAGACTACAAACAAAACGTATGTGAACGTGGGTCACAAAAATACCGACTGCATTGATTTTTAGCATGAGAGATTCACGTGGACATTGATCACTGGAGTGTAATATGGACTAGGTATTCTCAGGGATGTCACAAGTAGAGAGAAAAAGGTGGATTTAGAGTCAGAACACCTGTTTTATGACCTTGAAGGACTCATACTGTAGGGAGTATGTGAAATGTGAGCACAATTAATCCAGTGACTTTAGTGACATTATTTTGGATCTAGAAGAAACCATATAACTAAAAAATCTCTGTATTGCACTGAATATGGCCTAGGTAGAAAAAGTTTGTGCAGTTGTAGGCCCCAAATTATAGACTGTCTTTTATATGGTTTCTCAGCTTATTTGTCTTATGAGAAAGTAAATAAAAATAATATTCCTTGGCTATTATCAAAAAGATAAGAGATAACAAATATTGGTGAGAATGTAGAGAAAAGGGAACTCTTGTGCGCTGTTAGAGGGAATGTAAATTGATACAGCCACTATAGAAAGCAGTATGGAGGTTCCTCAAAAAAATTAAAAAATGTTAAATATTAAAAAAATTAAAAATAGAGTTATGATCTGGCGATCTCATTTCTGAGTAAGTATCTGAAGGAAATGGACTAATTATCTCAAAGAGATACCTGCATCCTTATGTTTATTGCAACATTATTCACAATAGCCAAGATAAGGAAAAAACTGAAGTGTCCATTTATAGATGCCTAGATGAAGAAGATGTGGTATATGTACATATACAATAGAGCATATTTGGCTATGAAAAAGAAGAAAATCCTATTTGTGATAACATGATAGACCTTGAGGGCATTGTACCAAGTGAAATAAGTCAGAAAAAGACAAATGCTGTATGATCTCACTTATATGTGAAATCTAATAAGGCTGAACTCATAGCAACAGAGTAAAATGATGGTAGCCAGGACCTGGGGGTGGGAGACATATGGAGATATTGGTCAAAGGCTACAAACTTCCAGATGTAAGAGGAATGGGTCCTGGGGATATAATGCACAGCATGGTGATTATAGTTAACAATACTGTATTACATACTTGAAAGTTGCTAAGAGAGTAAATCGTAAATGTTTTACAAAAAATGTTAATTATGTGAGGTGATGGAGGTGTTACCTAACCTTATTATGGTAATCATATTATAATATATATGTGTCTCGAATCATCACGTAATACACTTTAAACTTATACAATAGCAGATGACAATTTTATCATAAGAAAACCTGGAAAAAAAAGGGAAAAAAACAAAAATAATCCAAAATTGGTATTCTTGACAATTAGATTTTTTTTTAAAGATTTTATTTATTTATTTGACAGAGAGAGACACAGCGAGAGAGGGAACACAAGCAGGGAGAGTGGGAGAGGGAGAAGCAGGCTTCCTGCTGAGCAGGGAGCCCAACGCGAGGCTAGATCCCAGGACCCTGGGATCCTGACCTGAGCCGAAGGCAGATGCTTAACGACTGAGCCTCCCAGGTGCCCCACAGGATTTGCATTTTTGTTAAATTTTTTTTTTTTTTTTTTACCGTTTCTTTTCAGTTTATATTGCTTTGTGGGTTGTCAGCATCACCTAACAAATATCTGAAGTGATTTTAAAGACATTATTATTAAAACGGTGGTTGAAATGGATTGTTCAGAGTGCTGCATTGTTTAATGAAAATAGGCTTATGTTAAAAACCTTTGACTCCAATGAAAATGGTTTTTGTGGGAGGAAATTTTTAATATAGTTTCATTATCATCTGTGTTTTATCATTTGCTATTCTAGTCTACTATAACATGATTTTTTAATTTCCTAAAAATTTTATTTATAAAAAGATGATTACAATGTACAGCACATACAATGATTATTGAATAAAATGCCAATATGTTTATATATTCACGAGGAGGGGCTTTTTGTCTTTTTCACAGCTGTGTGTAATGCTTGGCGAGTAATAGCCCCTCAACATAGAATTTTTTAAATAGACAAGTGATAGTATTTGTAATTTGTATGTTTCAAAATGTTGCAGAGGGCTGTTGCCAGTTTTGGTAGTCAAGAGGCTCAGAGGTACAAAAGCAGGTAATGAGATCTTAATTAGGCCAGCCCTTATTAGTATACCTCCAGGTGACTGAATTTTCCAAGAACACCAGGGGCTTCTGGTCTCTGACTTGTATATTTAGGAAGCCCTTAATGTCAATATGCAGGCCCTCAAAACTACCACACACACATAACTTTCCATTCATAAGACAAGCCCACGGTCTCTGCCAAATTTGGTTCAACTTACCCTGCTTCTACCCTTTGAATAGCTAACCTTCCCTGAGTTCAAAGTGTCTGTCAAAGACAAACAAAAAGGAAAAGGAAACCCCAGCTAGAAGCCCCACTCAGGAGAAAGGCAGATTTCTATGGCTCCATTATCTTATTTGATACTCATATAAACCCGAGGAGGTAGATACTGTATTCTCTACTTGACAGTTGAAAAAAATGAGGCTCATAAAGGCTATGAAACGAGGCCTGTATGATATCTCTGGTAATGCTGGAACTGGTCTTGGGTTTTATTTCAGTAAAACTCTAAACCTGTACTTGTAGGTTATTGCTGGATTAGGTTGCAACACAAAAGTAGTTTTTTCCTTTACTCCTATCTTTGCTGTAGAACCTACTTGCTCTGTCAGGGCCATCCCCGCTTTTTTTTCTCTGTTTCCCCCTCATTTCTGTCTCATGTCCGTCACTGAAGATTGATGCTTCAAGTGTATACTGGCTTAGTAACAGCGTTACCCCAGTGGTGCATTAAACTTGGCCACAAATACTTTGCTCTCCTCTCTTCAAGGGATGGAGTCTGTGCCTCCTCCTCTTGAATCCAGGACATAGCTGTGGACTTGTATGGTTTAAAAATGCTATGCCAGGTAATGGCTTGAACTTTAAGATGTCTGGCAGTTACCACTTCGGCAGACGCTTAACTGACTGAGCCACGCGGGCATCAGAGACACATGGTTAACCAGCAGTTGTTTTGACCACCCAGCTAAGCCTTGGGTATGGCAGTGAAGCCATTTTGGACTTCATCCCCATGTGAGCCTCCAGAGGACTGTTCCTTTGTAAGTGACCTATGTGAGACCAGCCAAACAAACAAACAAACAAACAAAACAGCCTCTGGGGCTTATCTCAGATTATTGAATCATAAGCAAATGAATGCTTGTTGTTTTAAGTCACTAAGTTTTGGTGTGGTTTGTTAAGTAAAAATAGATATACGTGATATTTACTGACTTCCAAATTTGTCTCCATGTAATGAAGACTGAGTATTATTTTCTATCATCTCTATGCTAATCCTAAGATACTGAGACCTCGGCCAGGGTGAGGTTGTGATTCCTCCAGGAAAGGCAGTTTGGAGTGTTAAAACTGGACAAGTGAAAATTCAAATGGAATAAATAAGAAAATAATTTTCAGCTATCTGAAGCCTGCTTTGCTAAAAGGAATACAGCTGGTTTTGAAAATTCAAGGAATAGAAAGAAAAGATGATTGGAAAGTCATATATGAATGAATACATTTAACTGCAAAACAATGAAACTTTCCTCACGTTGAAATTAAATGTGGAACTTCCGTATGCAGTGGCCTGTCAAAAATGGCAAAGGCACCGATGAAGGTAGTACACTCTCCATCGCTGGGGAGTCAGGGCGCTTTGGCTTACCACATGGTTGAGATGTGTGGCCGTCCTGCAGCCACGCTGCTTGGCCTCCCTTCAAGAAAGTGCTTGTTCTTCAGCTGTGAGAAGTATAGTTAGCCAACAGGTTTAGCTGCAGAACCCTTAGAATACTCTGCAGCATTCACGTGAAGGCCCTGCTCTTACGGGTCATCTCCCAGCCAATGGCTGAGCATGATGGGGTAGTAGCAGCCTGGGCATTTCTGTCAGTGCAGGACTCTTCTGACAGGCCGTCTACTGTGGAGCTCCCTGTTAGACTGGTCAAGACTTCATGAGATCTACGTTGCGTTCCCTGTATTGTTCTTTCTACCCTCTTTCCTTTCACAAGTATACCATCTCTTTGTGGTCTGAAGGTTTCACCTGCATGATCCTGTTTCTTCCCTTTTTAAGTTTCATGGGTGTTACTCCCCAATGAACATTGTACTCCTAACTCTGGTTCACCATCTGCTTCTGTTAGGACCTGAGCAAGATGGAGCTGGCAGAACTAAACTGACAGATTGGTCAATTTAGAAGAATTTGAAGCTGTCTTCTAACTCTGCAATTCTGTAATGTTATGCACTGTAGTCTAATTGCTCCTAGGAAGAGTTGGATAATTATTTTATAACAATTCTAAGAAGACATGAGATACCTTTTGGGGGTAAAGGACGCACCTGTCTAAATTACAGACTTTGTATTTTGCAAAATCTGTATTTTCTTCAAAATTGCAAAGGTGCATTTATTTATATTGTGGTCCTTAAATTTTAATTCATTTGCTAATATTTGTAATTATCTGGAGTCATTTGAATCTGCTGAAATAACCACAAAAAGATGGAAATACGTCAGTGTCTAGTAAAATATATCTATTTAAATTAAGCTTTTTGCAACACACATGTTTTCTGGGCAAATAACACTAACATTGAAGATGATTAAAGAAGGAGGAGTAGAAAAAACTACCAGTCCTGGTGCTCTTTATTATAATTTGGAAAATAATCTTCTATTTTGCTCTTCTTAATATGTCTTTTATTAATATGAACAGTGCACCCATATCTTGCATAATTAGCACATAACAAATAATCAGTTTTGAAATATGGACACTTAAATTGTGCATCTCTGAAGATATATGTGGAATTCTAGGAATTCTAGAAGAAATCAAAATACACTGAAATTAATTCATTAATTTTGAGTTGGAATAAAGTTCTTTAGAGTTTTTTTTTTTTTTTAGATTTTATTTATTTATTTGACACAGAGAGATAGAGAGCACAAGCAGGGGGGAGTTGCAGGCAGAGGGAGAGGGAGAAGCAGGCTCCCCACTGAGCAGGGAGCCTGATGGGGGTGGGAGGCTTGATTCCAGGACCCCGGGATCATGACCTGAGCCGAAGGCAGACACTTAACCAAACGAGCCACCCAGATACCCCTGAAGTTTTGTTTTTGTTTTGTTTTGTTTTTAATGTGGCGCTAATGTCATGTGAATGGAAAATGATGACTGACGGTTTGGAGTTATAAAAGTCAGAAAATATGGTTATTAGGCCACCTGTGATTCTGGACCTGGAATAACACAAATTACGTAGGTGATAAAAACAAACATAAAACCAAAAAACAAAGCAAAACAAAAAAAAACCCCAAAACTGGGACAAAAATGACAGTCAAAATATAACATTTCTCTGGGGCCATGCATATTCCAAATGAACTGTTCTTGTTCTTTTGAGATAACTTTTGGAATTCCTGGGTATATTTTTTGCATGAAACCCCGTGATAAGACATAGCCCTCGTGGCGCATGGAAGTTTTGATTTGTCTTTTATTTTTATTTTCTATTTTATTTTTTTAAATTTTATTTATTTAAGTAATTCTGTACCCACCGTGGGGCTTGAACTCACGACCCCAAGATCAAGAGTTGTATGCTCTTCCAGCTAAGCCAGGCAGGCTCCCCATTGTCTTTTATTTTTATTTTATTTTTTTTAAATATTTTTTATTTATTTGACAGAAAGAGAGAGAGAGAGCGTGCACACAAGCGGGCAGAGAGGCAGAGGGAGAAGCAGTCTCCTTGCTGAGCAGGGAGCCCGACGTGGGGCTCGATCCCAGGACGTCGGAATCATGATCTGAGCCGAAGGCAGACGCTTAACCGACTGAGCCACCCAGGCGCCTCTGTCTTTTATTTTTAAAGCCACCTTTATTGAGCTTCTGTCATCTGCTAACTATGCTAAGTTCTCTATGTAAATTATCTCATTAATTATCACAGTAGTCATTTTAGCTGGGACTATTATTATTTCCATTTTACACCTAAGAAATCTGAGAGTTAGAAAGGTAAACTCATTTGACCCATGTCGCTCATGAGTGGTGGTGTTTGGGTCTTAGCCCAGCTATGGCTGACTGCGGGGTCCGTGCTGTCGTAAGCCCTGTGTTAAGTAGCATTCGCTGTTCTGGCTGGGCTTGCTGTCCGGCCCTGAGAGCCAGAAGTGTCCCCGGTCCGCACGGGAAGGCGCTGGTGCTGCTGCTCTTGCTGGCTGCCTCGGCAGCCACGTAGACCCGGCTCTGGATGCTCAGGCAGCAGGGAGCTGATGTGCGGGGGGCTCAGGGAACTCTCGCTGCTGCCAGACGTGCTGTTCCCGCCACTAACCGCACTGCTGTTGTCATTATTGCTGCAACCAACACCACCAGCTCTGCTGGTGCCGGGGCCAGTGCTGCTGACGCCTTGGGCTCTCAGTGTCCCACGGTGATTCTGGAGACAAGCGGCTGCTTGTTAGATTTCACTTGCTCACTACCTGTAGATCCCCTGCCTTAGGACTCAGGCTTAAGGCCACGGCCACGGAGCCTGGGATAGAAGATGACTGGAGGTAGGTTTTATCTTCCCTAGCATCTGGGGCAACTAGCCTTGAACCAAACATGTGCACCTCAGTTCTCTCTTTGCTTCTTTCCCGGAGATTTCTTTCCCTCAGAGGCTCTTTCTTCCTTCTTGCAAAGCCCCACTAGGGCCCTGGAAACATGAGTGTAAACACTTGAATCTTAGAATGAACATAATTTAGTCTTAATGTGAACACCTCATTGCATGAGATATTTTAGTTTGAAAAAGTAATAAAAAGCACTTAAATTTTATAATCACGAATACACACTTATCTGTGCAAGAATTGAATCATGCTAATTTTTAAAGAATTACTTTGTAATTATAAACAACTTTGCTATTTAGCATGGGTGGTTTCAGTGTGATTTACATTATTTGTAAAAAAAAAAAAATAATTACTACAGCTCAAAAAGCCAAATTTTTCTTTGAAGCCCTATCAATAATTCATACACTTCATGTCAAAAGGCTTACAGGGACAAGATGATTTTATTGGTGGGAGTGATTTCCTTTCCTTCCCTTCCCTTTCCTTTCCTTTCCTTTCCTTTCCTTTCCCTTTCCCTTTCCCTTTTCCTTTTCCTTTCCTTTCCTTTCTTTCATCTCCTTCTTCTTCTTATTTTTGCTTCCAACACTAACGAGGCAATGTTGTCTCAACCTGGAAAATAAGGAAATAGCATGAAAATTTACAAACCTCTGCTCATTAACGACATGCAAAATAAAGAAGTTTAACTGGAGAAAAAGAGTGACACATTGCTGAATTCTTTATTATCTTAACTGAAAGCAAAAGCCTGCTTGATTTGTTTAATTGAGAAAAGCATATGGGGAGGTAAGAGCTCTTAGTTCTAAGCCAGAAGCTTAGCTTAGCTTTGCTTTGCTTTTCTCTTCTTTTCTTTCTTTCTTTCTTTTTTTTTTTTATTGTTTACAAGTAGTCTAACAAGAAAAAAAAAATAGTTGTATTAAGATCATGATCAAGATCTTCTTTGTCAAGGATTACTTTTTTTTCCCTTTAAGGGTAAAGCAATTAGTTTTCTTGTTTGAGTACAATGCAAGTTTATATTTCCATCCCGCCTACAATATAGTAATTGAGAGTTTTGTTTTGTGTTTTACTTCTAATTAAGAAATGAGGATTGGTAAATAAAACTTAAAGACATGCATTTCAGAGAGGGTGAGCTTCTTGGTGTGTCAAATATATAGATTTATAGAATGAATTTGCATCCAGGACTCATTTTTTTTCCAGTAAATTGCATGAAGAATATAATTTTATTTAACAAATAGAAATATGTGAATTTTGGGATGTATTTATATTTTTAATATTCTGACACATGCATGTTAGGATGCTATTTTTGTATGTATGTGGTTAATGTTTCTTTTTTTTTAATTGTTTTTTTTTTAATTTTAAAGTTGGAGTGAAAGCAAAATATGTTAGTATATGATGCTTAAAGAACAGCCTAATAATGTTACTGTGTTTAAACATCATACATAGATATGTATTTTGTTATTTTCTGAGCTACATGCCAGAGTATATTGTAAAGAACTTTATCTATGGATAGAATAAAGATCACAAAACAGTGCAGAGAGAAATAAAATATAGTTGCTTTACATTTCTGATCTTCATTTTTTAGTTTGTTAGTGGGAATTCACACCTCTTGCATGGAGATGCTAATGTTCTCCTAGTGTAGTAAAAACTGTAAAGGAAGAGCTTTGTTTGTAGAGATGACGAAAGTTTGTAGGGGTGACAAATGGCATTTATAAATATTAGTGTTCATGAGTATTTGATATCTTATCATCTTCACTTAATGTTTTAATTTCATTTTAACAGAATGTGTAAGAAATGTTTGTGCAATGCTTAGAGAGAATTTCCTAGATAGTAGTTTTTGTTGTTGTTGTGTTGTTTTTGTTTCTTTTTCTTTTGCTCCAAATCTGTTTAGGCAGAAGATGTTTGAAAGTAGTTGAATTCAGAGTTTGTATTTGAGCAGACTGATGGGACTATTTCTCAATAGCTTTTTCAAGTACTTCATTAAGTACTATTAAATAGGTTAAAATCATTTTTTGTCTTTACACAGCCATAGAAAACTTTAGTCATAAGTCCTTAGAAAATTAAAACAAAGCAAAACCATGATTTGGAAAATAATCAGTGAAAACCATAAACTATTTAGGGAGTCTTCAGAAATGAAAATGCTACAGAATGCTACTACAGAGCAGATTTTTTTTTATGTCTGAATTTATTAACCTGTGAAAGGAGAACTTTTAAATTGAAAATAATGACAGCGCCTTAATTATGGTGATTTTATTGAAAGCCTACTACCACAATAATAAGATGCATTCTAGGTTTCCACAGCTGAGGCAGCTGTCAAAACACTAACATTTTTTCCTGAGAATAGGTTTAGTGTAGTGTTTTTCAAGGACAAGTTGCTCGGCTATTGTCTCAGTGAGCGCTGCTAGTTAATATTCAACAGTTTTCTTAATCAAAATTGTGTGTCCTGCTCCCTAGAGTGTTTGTTAAAGTGATTGTATGTTTATCAGAGCCTTCAACAGCAGAAACTGAATATTCCTAGACGAGGTGCTGGTAATGAGAACCTATATTATCCCAGGGTGCTGATAAGAAACATAAAATGCTGTCAAAATACATTGTTTGTAAAAAAATAATTACTATAGCTCAAAAAGTCAAACCTTTCTTTGAAGCCCTTATACTTTATATAACTTCAGTTGTTTATCTAGGATAGTGGGTGGCAGGAGTATGGTGATACCCTACTATAGACTCCAGGAATGGCATGCTAGTGATCAAATAGTCTGGGGGTTTATTAATCATTTCTTCTGTTGGAGGGCTGATTAAGGTTCTTCACAACATGTTTCCTTTAGATTACAGAAAGTTCTTAATGAAGTAAAGCTTGGGGGGTATTAGAGAGCTCAGTCTGGCATTCTACAAATGGTATTGAAAGGTCATGTGGGGAAAACAAGCTTTGCCAGAAGAAAACTAATGCAACAGCTAACATTTTCCATGAAATACTGTGCCTGAGATGCAGGATTTGTTATTGCTTTGTTTTTAACCTCAAATTATTTTCTGTTACTGGGCGGCACTGCCTTGGACACAGGGCTATATTGTTGGATATGACTTTTTTTGCCAAGGGTATTCCCTACCACTTATACACACATACACATTCTCTCTCTCTCTATCTCTTGATCTCTAAGAATTAGTCAAGGATCCATTGTTTGAAAAATGTGGTCCCTATAATACTAAGAATATTTGTATTTTATTTGTTTTGTCTCTCATGGTGCTCCATGAAGGAATGAAGTCTTCTGCAAAGAGTTCATTTTAATTATTATGTCGGCGGATTTTCCTTTAGAATCAGGACATTCAATAATAAAAACACATTTTTAGGAATTGTTTCATATAATAAGAAGCACACTTTGGACATTAATTAGGAAACAATGCACCTACATCCCATAGGAGTTCATCTTCCTAAATAACAATCTTTTTGAAGGCTACAGCCAGGGATATTGATCACTTCAGAGTGCTGAGACATGTACTGCACTTTATGCATTGATCTTTGACAGAAAGATGGGTACATTAATGTAAAAAATTGATTGCTGCTACATATTTGAAACTTAAGCCATACTATTCGCTCATATTCAAAATCTCTCATTTACTTGGTATTATGTGTAGTCAGTTTCTAACATTACATTTTCAAAAAATTGATCCATTTTATATTTTTATTCTTAGATGTAGCTTATAATTGTTTCAAAATGCAAATCACAATCAGATTGATTTGATACTCGGTTTTGGTGGAATTGTGTATCAATCAGTCCACTCAGGAGGTGGAAACCATAGTAAGTCAAACAAGTTTAATATAAAAATTTATTAAACTATGACAACAGAGTAACTATGATAGCTAGGGAAACCTATAAGATACTCTACAGCTGAGGGAGTATACCAGGGAAGGACAGACTTGGAAGGGGTTAAGATCTTTTGAGAAAAGGTGTAATTCATCTCACTGGATAGCAGAGAAGTTTATGGGTTTGGCCATGCTTCCAGAGGTGGTCCATGTCCCTGGACAACCTGGTGGCAGGGAGACCAGGTGGAGCACCAGCAATCAAAGCTGTGATTGAATGTCAGAGGGCTTGCCCCCCCCCCCCCCCCCCCCCAAGCCTGTGGTGGGATTGGAGGTGGTTTAGGCAAGAGGCACCCAGGCATACAGAGGCAATTCCTTTTCGGTGCTATTGGGGGTTTCCCTTGGAGTGGGCCTCAGAAGGATTATTTCATGCTGAGGCTGCAAGATTGGTGAGTGGTACATGATCTGGCCTCCACACATGGCTGGGAGTGCCACTGAGTATCTTCAGAACTGCACCCAAACTGCTGACCTCCCTGGAGACAGAAATCGTGGAATGGACCCTTTGTTCAGTATCCCTTCAGTGTTTTCTATCAGGGAAGCTCAACATCCTGCTCATTGTAAAGGAGAAATGCTTAAAGGAATCCCATCTATGATCACAAAGCATATATTTATTGAAGGGTACATTTGGAGCTGGGAGGCAATTAATTCTTAACTGGCACACATTGCCTCACATTTGGACGCTAGTTGTAGCTAATGTTACAGCAAAACTGACAATTCCTATTGCCTTGAGAATATCATGTTGTTTACAGGTGCCCTACTTTTAGCCCCTTGTACTTGTCTCTCCTGATTAGTTGCATTGTCCTTGCTTTCAATAGCTGAGCTTAGGACTATGCTTATTTTTCACTGTCTTTCATACACTCCACCTCTAGCTCTCTGCTGTGGGATGGGAAGCTTGTCTATGTATGCCACTATATGTATGCCCAGATTCTTTAGATTAAGTGTTTGAACAATCTCAGTGGAAGGAATTCATGGAGTGTCAATAAACTCTATTCTAATTAGAGCCGTTTGGATCTCTTTTATAAGGAAGTGAGGAAACTGTTTACCCCTAGAGTCTGCACTAGAAATAGCACACAGTTCATTTGGCAAAGCTAAAGAGCAATATTGATTTTGAGGCACTGAGGAACATGCAAGTGCATAGATCAATTTGTTACTAGTCAGTCATTTTTTTTCTTTGCTATTAGTACAACCATTATTGTGGTTTACGTGAAAAAAAGTTATTCTTAGTGACTGCTTCCTGGTGTTCTATAGCTGCTGTAATTTACATTCATATTCATACACTGTTGTAATCATATATCAATGAGTTATCAATTATTATATACAGTGTATACGCAGGAGATAGTTATACAGTGTACAGGTGTCAAATACAGTGTTTGAAAAGATATATACTAATTAATAATTCCTAGAAAAAATCGGTTTATTATGTACCAAGTGAAGGCAATGTGCTAAGTCACTTACAATATTTATGTCTGTTGTTGCTTTAATGTGGGAATTACCATTGGCAAGCAAATTTTTCCAGCACCTAGCTGTAGAACAGTTTTGTTATAAATGGTTTATTCTTTCTTATGTTAAAGGGGGGGAAAAAAACTTCGATGGAAAGACTATAATTGCTTTGGCAATTTGCTTTGGATTTATAATCTTTGCTCAGGGTACTCCCCTCCCCTCTTTAGGTAAAAGAAAGAAGGAGAGGGTGGGTATTATACATGTTAAAAAAAATTCCAGCATGAATAAATCCAACAGATAAATTTCTTGGAATTACATTTTTAAAAGAGTGTTGCGGGAACATGAGAATTGAGAAACTAATACTTAAGTACAAATGGTTTATTTGTAGTGTGGAAAATGGTGATGTTATAAGAACCATTATGACCCACATTTATAAAATAAGTAATGGAATGATTATAGGACAAGAAATATGCCTTGGCATGAAATGCTTTCCTAAAATCTTCTAACATTAAGGTAAAATCTACTAACCCTGAATTTAGTGCATGATAATAAGGTCTATGAATGAATTCATCTCCATCTACCATGAATATAACAAAGCATTACGTGTTGTAGTGGATTTAGGATTATCTAAGATATTATTCCATATTTTAATGAACTTAAAATCTGTAGCTTTTTAACTATAGATATTTTGTTTACTTTGGCTGCAGTAGTAAGAAATGTCCAAAAAAATTGGGCCAAAAATGTATAACTTACTTAGAACGAAAAGATGAAAGGATGGACAAGAACATGGGACTAATAAATGATATGGTAGGTTATCAATTAACAGACGTTCACAAAATGCATGATTTCCATGGTTCTGTGAAAATTAAGCTTTTTGAAAGCAGTAAGTTTATTTTTTTCCATTGGTTATAAAGGGTATCAAGTAATTATAGATAGTATTTATTGAGTGTACTCTAAGTACGTGACTGATATGTACAGAATTGTTTGTCTTTATCCTTTTACTTGTCCTTTAAGATACACATTATTTAGGACTTCTTAGTTTTAAATGGAAGTTCAGACACAGCAGGAGACTTGGACATGGTCACACACCCAAAAGTCATGAACAGAAATACAAATGCCAGATTGTACATCCCCAAAACCTAGGTTCTTTCCACTATACAGTGTGACTTCTAAAAGTTAAAAATAATTAAAGCATTTGGTTCTTTAGATGTTAAGAACTTAATAATTTTACTAACTTCTATGTTAAATTTAAAGACTGAAGACCCAGGGCATTGGGGTGGGTCAGTCAGTTAAGGATCTTAATCTTCTTTTCAGCTCAGGTCATGATCCTGAGATCCAGTCCTGCATTGAGCCCTGCGTCGAGCCCCATGTCGAGCTCTGTGCTCAGTGAGGAATCTGCTTCTCTTCCTCTCCTCTGCTTCTTCCCTGCTCATGGTCTGTCTCTCTCTCAAATAAATAAATAAATCTTTTAAAAAAATAAAGACTGAATACTCAGTTGGTAATTCCTATTAGATCTGTAATCACTCAATTTCTACTTCTCAACGTATAAACATAGGTGCAATATGAGTGAGCAAGGCAAATATGTCACAATTTTAAAAAATCATTTATTTCCTACACTGGAGAATCTTCTTTTTGCTATTGAGGCTTTCACTGGTATTTTCATGTTTCCCTCTTGGCTCACATAACAAAAACTAACTATGTCTTTCATCTTTATGGCTTACTTATAGATCCTTTACTTCTCTAACATTACTTCTTTAAATATTACAGTAATGAAAATAATTATCACAATAGTGAATTATTAAATATCCTTTTTATTTTCTATAATTCCATTATACCAATAAATATGTTAAATATTTTCAGGTTTATCTCTTACCTTTCCTATTAGAAAGTAAACTTCTTAAAAATTGTATCACCATTTTCTTTTAATGAGTATATTGTGATAATATACATATTTTACAAATTTAGAGTAAGCCATATTACATTCTGATTAGTAAAAGCCCTGATAAATGATCTAGCATTAGAAAAATTCATCAAATTTTGTGCAGTGAGGTAGTGTGATATCATTGGGCAGAGGTCAAATGCTTTGCCAGAAAGATCCAGAAACAAGTCTATGTTCTAAAAATTGCTTAGAAATGTGAGGAGAGATATCATGACCAAGTGAATAGAGAATGAGCTTTCAAGTCACACAACCTGGGTTGAATTCCAGCTCTATTTTTAGCTCTATGAATGTAGCCAAGTTGTGTAATCTCACTAAGCCATGTTTCTACACCTATAAAATAAAAGCAGTAGCATCTCTCATGTAAGATTTTTTTGACCATTAACTAGAATAATAAATGAAAAAAGTATCTGTCACAAAGAAGATGCTCAACAAATGTTGCTACTTTTATTTTTAAATACCAGAGTCTATTTGATGCAGATTATTTGATGTACTGAAGATTATTAATATTCTGATTTGTGTGGGGAGAAAATCAAGGGGATTGTAAATATCACAAAAGGACTACTTATTCCCTTGTTTGACTCTTTAAAACTGTGGATAGCAGTTTTAAGACATTTTTAATTTTGGCTTTAGGGTAAATATGTATGCAATGACTTCATTCTTGAGTAAATTTAGACTGATATTGTTTTTGGCTCTTCCATGATGTAGTTAATCTGCTCATCTGGAAGAGTCAAGCTGGTGGCTGACCCTTTCTCTAAAATAAGGAGTGTGTTGGGATCTTTAATGTTTCCTTTTACCTTCCTTCTCAGAAGTCAGAGTTCAGGAAAAAGACATTCTTGATGGGTTGTGTTTATTACATGTTCTTATAACAGCCCACTGTTGGTTGAGAACTAACTGTAGAGTTTTATTTGTATGTATTGTAAAAATCAGAGCAATTGTGCAAAAAATGAGCATTGTACATTAAGGTAACATTTGTGCTACATTTCCAAGTGATTATATCCATCTATATGTGAAGAACTTTTATTTGAAATAGTTGGTTAGAGATACTGATTTTGATCCTATTACTGAACTCCTTCAGGCCTGTTTCATAATACATTCTCCTTCTCCTTCTGGTATTTGTAAAATGGTCCATGGCAATGATGATGTTCAGCTTTGAAATGCTGGGCTTATCTATCTAATTAAGATATCCTAGAACACATTATAAAATACTGTAACCACAAGGACTAGAGTAGCCTAGGAAAATTGGACAGAATAAGCAGCTTTCCTTTTTTTCTCCTTAGGGAATTAATATAAATAGAAATGATAGAGAAGATAATTAATACTGTTTTCTAAATATTTAGTTATCCTGAATTAGTTATCCTTCTCACATGAGGGGGCATTACTGTTCACTAGGATTACAAACCTACCAATCCACAACAGGATGTTTCACTAGGATTACAAACCTACCAATCAAGCAGTTGATCAACTGACATCCTGTGGCTGATTGTGGATTGGTAGGGGAGTGGAAAAAAAAAAAAAAAAACACCTTTATTAAGCATTGGCAGTTTTACAGTTATATTTCCTAATAACCATTTTGATTTTCAACACTTTTTGTGCTTAAAAATAATGTGTGTGTTTATGTATCTTCATTTTGCACATGAGGAAATTAAGGCTCACACAAGTCAAACTTTATTTTTCAAGGTCACACAGTTTAAAATTGGCAAATGGAATTTCAACCCAGTTTGTCTGATTTCAAGTCCTAATCTTTGTTGCCATGTGCCTTGCTTACCGATATACAAATGAATATGTTTGTTTCTTGTTTTCAGTAAAAATTCATTAATTCCTGGAACATTTATTGAGTTTCTGCTGGTGCTTAGTATTCTAGTCACTGGGGATACAGCAGTGAACAAGATGGACACAATCTCTGCTTTCATGAAGCTAATTCAGTTGGGAAAGACAGTAATAATCAATTGGGAAAACAAGGAATAAAAATACCAGGTAGTGATAAGTATTATGCAGAAAGTTAAAATAAGGTAATGTGATTGAGAGGGACAAAGCAGCCTCTTTGGATTGGACAGTTAGGCAAGATTTCCCTATGGAGGTTATATTTTAAACTGCAGTTTTATTGGCCAAAAAGAGTCAGTCACATGACAACAGCAAGTCGGAGAGGAGATTGTTAACCTAGGCAAAGGACCTTAGTGTTCCTAACAGTAATAGCAGAGTTGTAGGTAATGAGGTTAGAAGTCGAGCCTGGGTCAGATTACATAAGAGGTATATAATTTATGTGGAGCTAGAAGTCATTATGTGGGATCAATCAGAAGGTGGACATGAAGGTAATCTTGTAGCTCTGTGGAGTATGTATTGTGGAGGCAAGAATGGAAGGAGCAATCCCAGAGAGGAGAGGTGTGCTATTGCCATGTCAGAGGTGAAACCATGTGGCTTTCTCTGCAATGGGTAAGATGTGGATGGTGAATGAAAACAGGAATCCTGGATTGTTCCTTGACTTCTGTTGAGTATGCTGATGGATGATGATGCAATTTATTGAGAAGGAGGAACAGGAGGTAGGACAGATTTGATGGTGGGAGTGAGAAGTTCAGGGTCTTGTTAGAGCCAAGTTAAGTTTAAATATTAGTTTGAACTATGTGAAATTGCTTATATTCAATTTTTGACCATTAAAAATGGTAATTTGATATACAATGTACAATGTAGTACAATGTAATACCTATTAGACATCCTTCTGGAGATACGAAATAAGCCATTGCACATGTAAGTCTAAAGTAATAGAAGCATTCTGGGATGAATACATAGATTTGAGAGTCATCACATGGGCCCTGATGAGATTAATAAAATGAGTGCATAGATAGGCAAAGAACAGAATTTAGAGTAATCCAAAGTGGGGGTGAGATGAATTGAATGGGTTGGCAAGATGTGGAAAGTTACTAATGAGCTCATTTTCTTTGTCTCTTTGCTATTATCTGACCCTTGTTACTTGTGTATATTCCTATTGGAATCTGAATGTGAAACCTAACATTTTATCTGCTTACATATTTTGCATCCTGTACGTTAAATGAGCTTTGGGCTGGTCTGAAGGGTTTTTTTTATTTTATTTTTTAATTTTAAAATAAGACCCATATGTGGTAGAATAGAATCTGAGGGATAGACAGATGGTGGAGCTGATAAATAGAACTTTCATAGCCAACATGGTTTTCTGTTGCTCTTTTTTCTTTTTTTTTTTGCCAAGAGTGTAGCTTTCCAACTTGTTCTCAGCATGCATGTACATACACACACATGCACAAGTCACCAAAAACTTGGACTTAGGATTCAATAAAACTTCTGATTTTTCCTTACCAAACAAATTATTTTGGGGAATTTTTAAAACTATCTATGTATTAATCAGGATTAGAAACTAAAAGAACATACTGGATATGTATAAAATGGAAAACATTTTTATGAGCTGATAGGTTGAGTTTACATATAAATGTTTGAACTGTATAATACCAGATTTAATTATCAAAATTAGTATGTACCTTAACAAACATTAGGCAAGAAAGTGCTATCAAATCCTGAAGTAGTACAGAGTTGAGGACATGTAAAGGGGAATTTGTAGTTGTGGATATGTACTGGTTACTATCTGAATAATAATTCACAATCTTAGGAAAAGTATGGATGAAAAATGTAACTTCGGAAAAGTTTTGAAGAAAAACTTGCAGTGGGAATTGGAGTGCTCTGAGTACTGAAGTGATGAATACTTTCCACACTATCAGATTTTATTTTGGAAGAATCTATTTTTAAGTAATCTCTACACCCAACATGGGGCTCGAACTTACAACCTTGAGATCAAGAGTCACATGCTCTACCAACTGAGCATCCCAGGTGCCCCCATAAGATTTTATTTTAAAGTGTGATTTTGCATATAAACTAACTCTGTTGTAAAAATGGGATTTTAGTCTGAAAAGTAACTGAAAAAATATATAGTGAATTTAAAATTGGCATTATTACTACTTCAGATTTGTGGTGAATTTTGAAAACGCCTATTTTTATACCAAGAAGAGAATAAAAGTGACCTTAGCATAGTGTAAATCTAGACTAGATAAACGTGTATAAATAGGAATATATAATATGTGCATTACATATTTATAGGGAGATATCTGGGACACTAAATTGATTGTGTAGTTATTTTCATATATATATTTCATTTTTATATATATTTCATATCTATGTGAAACCTTTGCTCCTTCTTTCATTTTGAAGCCATTTGGTTTTTATTTATGTTTTACTTGCTTTAAAGGAAAGCATACTTGGGGCGCCTGGGTGGCTCAGTCGTTAAGCGTCTGCCTTCGGCTCAGGTCATGATTCCAGGTCCTGGGATCGAGCCCCACATCAGGCTCCCTGCTCAGCGGGAAGCCTGCTTCTCCCTCTCCCACTCCCCCTGCTTGTATTCCCTCTCTCGCTGTGTCTCTCTCTGTCAAATAAATAAATAAAATCTTTAAAAAAAAAAATAAAGGAAAGCATACTTGATCTGATTTTTAGAATAAAGCAGTTTCTCATCATGTATTGGAGGATATCATTTACTATAAAATTTCTAATATTGTCAACATATCTTTTTAGGAGAAAAAAAACCATATATAACACAGAAAACAAACAAGATTATTTTGGTTGCCTACGTTTGCCAAATAAAATACTGACAGGAGTTGCATATTATAACTTAGTTTGAAAAATAGGACAAATATATTTGTTTTATTGATGATTTGGTTTATAGGTTTCAGAGTTCTTCCATGTGTAGATTTTGAAAGTGAAAAATATGGTAAGTTGGTGATTGGACTTTAGAAACAGGCATGTATAACACTGGCAGAGAGACCTTATCTCTTGTGTACCATTATGTTCCTAGGATCTAACACATAATAGATCAGTAAATATGTACCAAATGAATGAATGTATTAAATTACAAGGGTTACGAATAGCCGGAGGAACATTGAAAAAGAAAAGCAGAGCTGGTGGCGCCACAATTCTGGACTTCAAGCTCTAATACAAAGCTGTAATCATCAAGACAGTATGGTACTGGCACAAAAACAGACACATAGATCAATGGAACACAATAGAAAGCGCGGAAATGGACCCTCAACTCTGTGGTCAACTAATCTTTGACAAAGCAGGAAAGAATGTCCAATGGAAAAAAGACAGTCTCTTCAACAAATGGTGTTGGGGAAATTGGACAGCCACATGCAGAAGAATGAAACTGGACCATTTCCTTACACCACACACAAAAATAGACTCCAAATGGATGAAAGACCTCAGTGTGCGACAGGAATCCATCAAAATCCTAGAGGAGAACACAGGCAGCAACCTCTTCGACCTCAGCCACAGCAACATCTTCCTAGATACATCGCCAAAAGCAAGGGAAGCAAGGGCAAAAATGAACTATTGGGACTTCATCAAGATAAAAACCTTTTGCACAGCAAAGGAAACAATCAACAAAACCAAAAGACAACCGACAGAATGGGAGAAGATATTTGCAAATGACATATCAGGTAAAGGGCTAGTATCCAAAATCTATAAAGAACTTATCAAACTCAACACCCAAAGAACAAATAATCCAATCAAGAAATGGGCAGAAGACATGAACACACATTTTGCAAAGAAGACATGCAAATGTTCAACAGACACGAGACATGAAAAAGTGCTCAACATCATTCGGCATCAGGGAAATACAAATCAAGACCTCATGAGATACCACCTCACACCAGTCAGAATGGCTAAAATTAACAAGTCAGGAAACGACAGATGTTGGTGAGGTTGCGGAGAAAGGGGAACGCTCCTACACTGTTGGTGGGAATGCAAGCTGGTGCAGCCACTCTGGAAAACAGTATGGAGGTTCCTCAAAAACTTGAAAATAGAGCTACCCTATGACCCAGTAATTGCACTATTGGGTATTTACCCCAAATATACAAATATAGTGATACGAAGGGGCATGTGCACCCCAATGTTTATAGCAGCAATGTCCACAATAGCCAGCCTATGGAAAGAGCCTAGATGTCCACCAACAGATGAATGGATAAAGAAGTTGTGGTGTATATATATAAAATGGAATATTATGCAGCCATCAAAAAAATGAAATCTTGCCATTTGCAACGATGTTGATGGAACTAGAGGGTATTATGCTAAGCGAAATAAGTCAATCAGAGAAAGGTAAGTATCATATGATCTCACTGATGTGAGGATTTTGAGAAATAAGACAGAGGATCATCGGGGAAGGGAGGGAAAAATGAAACAAGATGAAACCAGAGAGGGAGATAAACCATAAGAGACTCTTAATCTCAGGAAACAAACTGAGGGTTGCTGGAGTGGAGGGGGGTAGGAAGGATGGGGTGGCTGGGTGATGGGACATTGGGGAGGGTATATGCTATGGCGAGCGCTGTGAATTGTGTAAGACTGATGAATCACAGACCTGTACCCCTGAAACAAAAAATACATTATATGTTAATAAAAAAAATTAAAAAAATAATTTACAAGGGTTAAAGATGAAAATCTGGACTTAAACAATTCTTGTGGTAGCTTTTTATGTGGATTCTTCATCTCACTTGACTACTCCTTGCTTCCTGCTTCCTAACTAAGTTTTGCCTTGCTGGTTCTGCAGTACAAATTCTACCTCAGAATCATGACACATTTGGTAATTTACTGATCAGTAAGCAGAGACCTTAGGCACTTAGTGTGAAATATATATATATATAAAAAAAAATATATATATATATATATATATATTTACACACACACGATTACATATACTTATATAATGGAATGAAATGGAATGTTATGTATCCATGAAAAGGATAGAGATTGTGCCATTTGCAACAACATGGATAGACCTAGAGGGTGTTATGCTTAGTAAAATAAGTCAGATTGCGAAGACAAAAAACACTTGATTTCACTCATATGTGGAATCTAAAAAAATAAATGAATAAACAAACAGAAAGCAGAATCAGATCTATAAATATAGAGAACAAAATGATGGTTGCCCAGGGGAGGGGGGTAGGGGGATGGGCAAAATGGGTGAAAGGGAGTGAGAAGTACAGGCTTCCAATTATGGAATGAATAAGATACCGGAATAAAAGAATACAACATAAGGAATATAGTCAGTGACACTATAATAGTCTTGTATGGAGCATGGCATAATGTATAAACTTGTTGAATCACTATGTTGTACACCTGAAACTAATATAGCATTGTATATCAACTATGCTCAAAAAAAAGAACACACAAAAAAACTTAGGCACTTAACACTAATCTTCTGCTCAGGTCCTTACTTACTCTTGGGTATGTGTTGCCATTAAATACCCAGTGACTCTCAAGTCCCACTCTTCTCCAGCATCTTATATTCTACCTCGATATGGCTGAGAGTAGATTCATATAACTCTTTCTTTACCATTTTCTGACTTGTAGAATTTTAAGTCCCTTGTTACTATTACTTTTCCTGAACTTCTGACTGTAGTGGCAAATGTCTAAATAATAACTATAGGAAAATAAAAGCATTATTCTATAACAAAGATGTAGTGTACTTTTAAAAATTCCTCATAATAATATATTCTGTATTCCATAGCTAGTCACATAACGTATCAGGGGAATTTGAGAAACAGAGGAAAGCATAGTGGGAAAGTTGATCTTTGTAACAATTTACCCTTCTTACTTGTCATACTCAATAAGGAAAACACACCGCGAATAGGTATATGTGTGTCTGTGTATTCCTAGGCTTTTCTATGTGCAAGAGCATGTCATCTGCAAATAGAGGTAAATTTACTTCTTTTACAATCTAGATGCTTTTTGTTGTTGTTTTTGTTGTTTAGTTTTTTTTTTTTTATTTTTGCCTCCTTGTTCTAGCTAGAATCTCCAGTATAATGTTGAATAAATATGGTGAGAGTGGGTATCCCTATTTGTTCCTAATTTCAGAGAGAAGGCATTCAGGCTTTTGCCACTAAGTACAATGATAACAGTGGGTTTTTTGTACCCATCATTTATTAGATTGAGGAGATTTCCTTCTATTTTTATTTTATTGAGAGTTTTTATCCTGAAAGTATGTTGGGATTTGTCCCATGTTTTTGGGGCATCTATGAGGTAATTGTGTGGTTTTGTTCTAAATTCTATTGATAAGGTGTATTACGTTGATTTTTGGGTATTAAATGTGCCTTGCTTTCCTTTCCTGCATTGCTCTTTGTATGGCATAGTTTTACTTCCATCATGTTTGTATCTTTGAATCTAAAGTGTGTCTCCCATTGATAGCATATTTTTGGTATTATTGCTGTTTTTATCCAGTCTAACAATCTTTTTTTGATTGGATTGTTTAATATATTCATATGTAATGTTATTGTTGATACGGTTGGATTTATGGCTGCCACTTTTTTGTTTTATAGGCACACACACTAATATATATTAGTTATTTTGTTAGTGGTTGTTCTCGGGCTTACAGTATACATAATTTATTAGAATCTACCTCAGATTTACTCTAACTTAATTCCAATGAGTTATAGAAATGTTACTCCTATGTAGTTCAACTTTTGATATATTATTGTTTGTGTATGAGAGAGAGAGAGAGAGACAGAGACAGAGGCAGAGAATGAGACAGGCAGAGACAAACAGAGAAACAGTCTGTTACAAAACAGACAAGACATTATTATAGTTATTAATTTAGATAATATATGTCTTTTAAGGAACGTATAAGAATAAAGGAGAGCAAGTATATGTTTATAGAGTTTTGTTATGCTAACCTTTTTCATTACCATTCTACTTCTCTTCATTTCTTCTTGTGGATTCACTTTACCATCTGGTGTCATTTTCTTACTCCAGCAAAGCATTTCTCCCACTCACTTTCTTTGTGGTCTTATAAATAGATTACATTTCTGCATGTTACAGGCCCAACAATATAATTATATATACTATTTTATATAATTACTTTAAGTTAAGAGAAGAGAAGATGTAATTATGTTGTCTTTTATAATTTAATAATAATTACCTTTACTAACACACTTTGTTTTTTGGTGTGGATTCAAATTACTATTGGGTGTCACTTGCTTTCAGTCCTAAGAACTTCCTTTAGTATTTCTTGGAAGGCAGGTATGTTTGCGATAAATTCTTTCAGTTTTTATTGATCTGGGAATATCTTTATTTGTCTTCATTTTTGAAAGATTATTTTGCTGAATATGGTTCTTGACTGACATTTTTTCCTTTCAACGCTTTGAATATATTATCACACTGCCTCATATTTTCCATTGTTTTTGATAAAAAATGTACCATAACAGGTGTTACTCTTATTGGGGTTCCCTTGTATGTGACAAATTGTTTTCCTCTTGCTGCTTTCAAGTTATTCTTGTGCTCATTGTGGTTGTTTGCTTGTTTGTTTAGTGATTTTGGTTGACTATTTTAATAAATTCCATTTCCTCCCCAGTGTGTAGCCTCTGATGTTGTTCCTCAGGGGCACAGCCTTGGGCATGTGCACTGTCACTCTGATCTCAGTTTTCCCTCAACCTCTCGAGATAACAGTGGCTTTAGTCAGTCTCATCTTCACTGTCTCTTATTGTGATTTTTTTGCTAAATTTGTAGCTGTTCTGTCTGATATCATCCCCAGCTGTTGGCCTCTCTTAATGATCAGCTGATTGCTCTCTTGTTTTCAACAACACTTAGGGACATAGATTGCTGGATGGTTGGATTCAATTAAATTTGGGCCCTTTTGCGAAGGCATTCTTTGACATCAGGCTTTGAGACTTAACTCCTGCCCTAGGAGTACTCTCATCCTTCTTGCTTTCATGGAGCTACCAGTCTGTTTTTAATTTCTTACCATAAAATCTTTATTCTTTTCAACATTGTTCTTAGACTTGTAATACCCATGCTCTGTCCCAAATAAAGTCAGTCCCCTTAAGGAGACTTCTGGAGTCTTCTGTTCTTATGGCTTGGCTTTCCCCTCTGGGGAGAACCCCTTGAACCAGCGCTCCAGAATTGGGAATGGAGATGATGTCTCATTTCTCTGGGAGGAACACCCTTACTCTAATAAGTAGGGAACTTGGCAGAGATGGTAGCCCTTTTTCTTATCTTGATCTTGAATCTATATCTTAGGAGCTTGATGATGCAGGAGTGATCAGGACCCAGTATCACTATCCAGCCATGTGTAGGGTAGTCTTCTACCCTATGTTCCTGCTTGGAATAGATCTTTTGCAACACAGAGCTGGGCAGAATGAGCAATGCTGGTGAACTTCTCCTGGGGAGAAACGATAGCTCTAGACGGGGATCTGGGCTGGGGGGGAGTCCTGTGTTCTTGACTACATGTGCCTGTAGAAGAGCTTCCACTGGGGAGTCAGTAAGTGGGTGGCTCAATGCTACTGTTTTTATTGAGATTTATTAGGTTTAGTTGAATAAGTGTTTCTCATGTTGCATGCCTTAGAACAACTTCCTGATATTTTAAGTGGTTGCTTTAGGTAATTTTTACCTGTTATGATTGTTTCACTGAGAGAGGGTCCATAGAGTTCTTTACACTTCCATTTTGGAGGTACTCTCTTATTTTAAAAATAAGGAATCCCAAAATAGTTCTTTTAAGTGGAATCTCCCTGTACTTTTCTTAACATTTACTTTCATTTACAAAAATTTGTGTATGTTTATAAAAAGGCATACATTGATATATATATATATATATTCCTTTTTATGAACCTATTTTTTTCTACCTGTATTTATTCTGCCTCTACCAGTAAATGCCCTCTTTTTCAGTTAAATGATAGATTTTTTTCAAAGCATACATCCAGGAAAATTTATTCCAGTGCTTTTCATTAGCAAGTAACAATAGTTTAATAAACACTATCTTCCAGTCCTTTTGGAATCAACTGTTAGTTCCAGTTGATTAATTTACAAAGAAAATTGTAGCAATTACATGGAACTACTTGAATCAGGATGATCATCATATATTTTTCTCATTACAGAGATCTACATAGGAAGCAACATCACAATTAGAAGGTTACTTGGTAACCATGAAATCTGAACAGTAGTTCATCTTTGATAATTGGAAAGATTCATAGTATCAGTCTATTTTGTTTTGCCTATCTTTTTGAATCTTTACCCTCTCTTCTCTATAGTCAATAAATATGAATCAATTTATAGGAATATAAGCTATAAAAATTAGGGCATCTCAAACAAACATAAGGAGAGTATTTCTAAAAATTTAGTGTACAAATCAACAATGGCAAATGCAAAATTTTGACATTTATAGACATTTTGCAACCTCAGCATTTGGACTTTCTAACAATTTCAGATTTCTATTTCTAGAATGAGCTTTATAGAATCTTCTGATTACAGACTACATGTACAGACTTTAAATGCAATATATTATACTGAGATTATAACTGCTGTCAATAATGTAAAGAAGAGTAAAAGAGCACAATTTAAGCAAGATAAATTTTTAGAAAACAGATCACCAGAGTACAAGTATGATAATATCTAACATTTGCTTTCTGTGTTTCAGATAGTGTTCATTTTACTTGTGTGATGTCATCCAGTTGTGACAATAGCTAGGAATTTGTTGTTTATTTTTTGTCTATAGAAGAGGAACCTGAAATTCTGGATGTATATGTAACTTATCTAAGTTTGTACAGCTAATTGATGATGAAACTGTGGCATTCACCCTGACAGCGTAACTCCAGAGTTCTCACTCTTTACTCTGCCACATTGCATCCAAGAGTTTGTAAAGATATTTTCTTCATCTTTTATGGTTTATTTCCTTAGGTTCCGCACATTTGAAAACCATGTTTATTGATACTGTTCCAGATCCAACTGGAGTTCTCTCTGTTCTTTTAATTTAGTGTCTATTTAGAATGCTGGGGGAAACCATTCTTGTAGTCATAGAAATTTCCACCAGGCTTTGTGACCTGTCCCATTCTGTCTATTGCAAAAATACATAATGTACAAGATAGTTAAGATAAAGAAGGATATATAAGTCAAAGCCAAAGCATAGTGTGCGAGGCATTATTCTAATGCCTTATGAATGTTATCTCATTTAATCCATGGTAAAATTCTGTAGAGTGAGCATTGTTGCCTCCAGCTTTACAGACAAACAGTATTAGAGTCAGAGAGGCTAACCAATGTGCTTTTGGCTCTACAGTATATAAGTACTAGATCTGAATTGTGCCCATTTGTTCTGAAGACATTGCTCTTTTCAGTAGTCCCTGTCATATCCTAAAATGTTTACTGAGTACTTGGCATTGTAGACTCTTTGAGTAAGCTGTCATCAGAATGCTTCTCTGGAGGTAGTTATTATTAACCATATATTAAGGATGAGAAACCAAGAATTAAAAAAAAAAGTCATAAGAAATAAGTTTATATAACTCACCTTGAGATTACTTATTATGGATTAATAAATGGTTTAAATTATTAATAATTAATAATCAGCCAAAACATAGATCAATAATAGTTTTATTTTATTCAGTGTTATAGAAAATGTGGTGGTTTTAATAGTAGATATAAAACTCACTTGAAAACTAATGATTTTTGCAAATGAAGAAAAAATAGCATGAAATATCAGTGTTCTATGTCATAAAATGTAATTTATCAATAATACAGCATTGTTATTCATTATTAAATATTAGTTACCAAAGTGAGTACTTAATGATTCTAGGACAGAGACCCTGTACATTTTTTTTTTAATTTGAAAACAAGACACATAATGGCCAATCAATAAATGTTTATTAAAGAAGCAAACAAAGTGTATTTTGGTATATTTAAAACTCGAATGAGCAAAGCAGGGATTTGTGTTGGTTATGGTGGTGGAAAAGAGATTCAATCTGGGCTAGGTAAACTATAGCTTCTATTAGTACGGGTTCTCCAGAGAAACAGAACCAATAGGATAGATAGATGGATAGATAAATATAAAGAGATTATAGTTAAAATTCCAGGCCCATACCCATACCATACTTTAAGCAAATTAAATATATAAGAATTTAGGATAGATACATTTATGAAAATTTTATTAATTTTTAAATAAGGAATCCCAAAAGAGTTCCTTCAAGTAGATTATACATTACTGTATGGAATTGGGTCATGTCGTTATGGAGGCTGAAAAATTCCACGATCTGCAGTTGGCAAGCTGAAGACACAGGTGAATCAGTGGCCTAAGTTCAGTCTGAGTCCATGTCCTAAGGCAGGAGAAGATTAATGTTCAAGCTTAAAGATAGACAGAGAGAGCAGATTCTCCCTTACACAGCCTTTTATTCTCTTCAGGTCTTTCATGGATTTGTTGAGGCCCACCAAATACCTGGGCAGCCTGTGGTTCAGTCAGGCTGACACATAAAATTAACCATCATGTTGATCAGTTTTATGTTAACTCCAGTCATCTGCAAAAAGGTGATCTTGAAGTTAAGATTCTAGGTCAATGGTAAGATGATACAGAGTTTGTAGCCAGTGAATATATTTTGGTGTTTATAAAATAATGACTCTAACGCCTTAGTCTGTATTTGACAGCTATTGATATTGACCGCTACTGATACAAGATTACAGAAAAATAATTACAAATAAATAATTTATTCATTTAAAAATTTTATCAAAATGAATACTTAATGAAAAATTCAGAGAATTTTTGAAAAGTTTATGATTTCAAAAAATATAAAGTTTCTTATAGTTACACTCCTCAAAGGAAAACAGTCATAATGGTGTGATACATTTCTTTCTAGTCTTTTTTCTATATGAACAAAATTAATTACATGTACTGTGTTTGTTTGGGTCTGACAAAAAGCAGACAGCAAAATGGGACTAGATGTGCAAGGGGTTTAATGGAGGATAAAGCGGAGACGGAGCGAGAGTAGTCTTGGAGTCTTCAGACCGTAATGGAGATATGACATCTGTGGGAAAAAAGAGGGGAGGGAGAACTGGGTAGGAAGAACCTCAGATAGCAGAACTATTGAGTAAGTCTCAGCCAGTCCAGTGGGCAGTCCTTAAGTGAAAGTTGCCCATAATAGGAATCCCATGTCTGGTAAGGAATGGTCTGATTCTAGGAGCTCCCTTGTGCTTAGTCATTGGCTGGGAAGAGACTAGGGAAGGTGTAGCTTCAAGATGAATACTGTGAAGGATTCCAAGGTGAGGCAGCTGAAGGCTATCCATCAGTCATGTTTCTTACAGGTGGTTCTCTTGAAGGAAAGATTTGAATGGAGCACCTATATGGCTGCCCCATATATGCATACTATGTTTTACTCAGTATAGTGTATATTTATATAGTGTGTTTCTGGCATTAGAAAATTTATTATGAAATACTTCCTAATCTTTCTAGATGCCAAATAGTATTCAGTTGTGTGTTTCCAGTGAGATTTATTTAGCCAATCCAATATCTGAATTACTTAATTGAGAAATATTTTATATCCACTGTGTAAACTGATAGGGTATTATCATATTTGGTATTTGATTCACGAGGTGCTTCTTAAATCATAGTAGAGTAGTCATAGATTTTGTCATTAAACATTCTCAGACATAGTATCCAGTGCATCTCTCAAATTTACAAGATGCAGCGAAATCCTGATGTGCCCAGTCTAGTCTGTAATGCTTTAACAGAATCTTATTCCCTGAAATAGTTGTTATTAGTTGTTTAAAGAAGATTCTGTTGTCATATTCTTACTATGTGATTTATATATAGGTTTAATTTAATAGGATAGAAATTATTGGAGGTGGTAAGTTTTTTAGCTAGATGGAGATTTTCATTTTATTCTTTATACACCTTTAACATTTTAAAGATGTCTGAATAATTCTCAATACACTTATATAAAATAATAGAATTATACTTGAGTATTTTTGAAGTAATAGGAAATTTCTGGTAATTATTGAGAACTTTTGGACAGATTTGCATTTAAGAAGCCTTTGCTTGGGGCCCTGGTGGCTCAGTCCATTAAGCGTCTGCCTTTAGCTCAGATTATCTCAGGGTCCTGGGTTCAAGCCCTGCTCGGGCTCTCCCTCTGCCTACCGCTCTGCTTACTTGTGCTCTCTCCCTCTCTCTCTGTCAAATAAATAAATAAATATATATATATATTTTTAAGAAGCCTTTGTTGGGGCACCTGGGTGGCTCAGTTGGTTAAGCGACTGCCTTCATCTCAGGTCATGATCCCAGAGTTCCAGGATTAAGTCCTGCATCGGGCTCCCTGCTCAGAGGGGAGTCTGCTTCTCCCTCTCACCCTTTCCCCTATGATGCTCTCTCACTCCCTCTCTCTCTCTCAAATAAATAAATAAAATCTTAAAAAAAAGGAGCCTTTGTTTAAAGAAATTTTTGTAATTTTAGTATGATTTGAGTCCCTGGGTCTTTAGTTACATGGATGAGATAAGACAAACTCTTGGAATTTCCAAACTATAGATTCATGATTTTTTTGTTTTTGTATGAATTTCTTGCCTTGGAATAAGCAAGAGTAAATAAAATGGCCTTCAGGTGCTAATATCTTAGCAGGAAAAGGGGACTAATGTAGTTGAAACAGAGCAAGCAAGGGGGGTATAAGATCAAAGAGGTAGGACTTTGTTGAATGTATATAACTTATTTGGATTTAAATCTAAGTATAATGGTAAGTCTTTCAAAGCCTTTAAGTGAAGGGATAATAAACATAATTAAGAGCAACCAACAACAAAAAACCCTGTCCTAAATATTTAGAAGAGATTGTAGAGGGATGGAAGCAGAGTCTAGTTGTAGACTTGAGTGGCTTGGTAAGAGATGATGGTTAAAAAGGGTTTGGCCATAAGCTGCAAGATTGTTTCATAGGAAAATGAGGTATTCTAATGCTATTAGTGATTCTTCTTGTAAATTCAGTAAAATGTATCCCTTTAAGGAAACATTTAATGTTATAACTGGTTCCAGTATAGGTGGTTGATTCAGAAAACAAAACAAAACAAAACAAAACCCCACAGGATAAATACATCCAAAATGGAGACCCAGTAACTCATAGTCAATACATTGGAGGAAAAACAAAAGTTTACAAATTTGCTTGAAAAAAAGTAAAAGTAAAAAGTTATCTTAGGTGGTAATTGCAATGATGACTTCAACATTAGGAATGAGTAAAGAATGATCCAGTGTTGATTTGGGGAAGAAATTTTGCAGACATAAAGATATAATAGAATTACGCAGCAGCCTTCACCCGTGCGTGACTTTTAGAGCACCGTCATAAAGAGGATTTCTTGTAAAAATAAAATATTTGAGGGCTTCATCAATTTCTTCAAGGGCATAATCTGTGTTACTAAAAAATGCTTTTCCATTGCACAAAGTCTGTAACTATTCTTTTCAATTTGCTTTTCTTCCATAAGTCTGTGTCTTATAGTTCTGATTTGTCAGTATCTGTGTGTGTGTGTTGAGCAGTTTTCTACATCACCTTCATCAGTTTAGTGAAATTTTGCAGTTTTTGCATGCTCTGCAATCTCATTTTGGAATTTATTGCATTTTTTTGGCATTGCATTTTCTGTTATTTACAATAAAAGTCTAACTCATGGAAATGTTGACATGATTTCTGGGGAGTCACTAGTATTAACTGGGATGAGAAATTTTGTTGGCTATTAATATTATAAAAAATTAGTTTATCACACGGTATTTTCGTCATGTCATACATCCCATACAACATCAACTAAAAAGATTAGAACAAGAACATCCTTAATATTGTAATACTTTCCTATTTACTGTCATGCATTTTGTAATGCCTATGTATATACACACACACATATATACATACACACACACACACATGCATGCACACACACACAAATGCTTATAAACTTTCTTTTTCTCCATCTGGTGTTAATTAACAAATCTGCTGCCCTATTAAATGTGTATGTAGCTGTCTAGCACTCTTTATTATTATTACTTTTTCTTTGCTTCAGTTATGGTGGTGTCCTGGATGATTGGGTTTGAACATTTCTACCTATCTAAGCATTTAATAGTCCTCTGTGGAATATTAAGGTTATCTTGACCATTATTAATTGAAGGTTTTTCATTTTTTTATCACCTTAGTTGGTATATTAATTTTGAATTTATTCCTTCACAAAAAGAAGGCCTCTTAACAAATTCCAAATTACATTTCCCACTAACATAACCCATTTTCTTTTTCTGATATTTGTTGTTTATCCTCCTTACTTGAAAGAAAGGATATAATTTTTCTTTCATCTCCATAAACTACAAGAATACTTTAAATATAATATCTAGTAAACAATATTCTGTATTTCAGATAACTTGTGTATTATAATCTTTAACTTTGTGAACAAATAGACTTTTATGGGTTTTATGTTGAGGAGAAAAGGACATGAACTACTTGTAATCTCTTACTTGACCATTTTTAAGTTCTTAAAGTAATTATGCCAAAATTGGTATAATTGATACATAGTAATTATACCAAAATAATTATACCTGCTTATATTGCCAGGGCAATACAGTATAATTAATTTTATCTTTCAAACTTTATCCTTTGAATGGATTTCAAGATGGATATTGGCATTAAAAAATACATTGAAGAAAGGTTATTTTAATGTTTAAATAATACATATTTTTATATATACATATATATTTATATGCACATCAAAGTTAGATGATAATCATAACTAATCAAGTATTGAAAAAACTAACCTGGTGGATTTCTGGTAAGTGTTTAAATTTCACCTGTATAAAATTAGGGCTGTTTAATAATTTTTTTAATATAATGATATAGAAATTAAAATGTGTTATTAGGTGATTACATCAAATAATTTTAAAGACATTTTTGTTCATATTGCTATATTTTAAAGAATGCCAGTGAAAGAAGCTATGAGAAATTAAAATCAGATATTCTATATTCTACTATGAGGTTATGTTTAGGGTTAGTACAAAATCAAATGTATCTTTCTGAGTGTAGTGGGGAGAGGATATTTCATACTTAGTGCGGAATCCAGCTGTTTTACTCTATGAAATGTTAATTACATGATTTTAAGGATAAGAATCTCTTTTATAGTTCTTCTATGAGAGAAATAATTTGGTCATCATTGTATTTCATTTTCTTGATTGAATAGATATATAGAATAAAATGCACTGCCATCTTCTGACAAATCACATCCTGAGGCTTTGATTAAATACTTGTATTATAATCTTACAATATTTTTAGCCTTTCAAATACAGATCTAGTTCTGCTATAACCTTTAGATATTGTGCAGCAATGTACTTAACTTCATTGGCTGTTTAGCAGCCCTAGATATGAGGACCCTGAGATTTTAACATTTAGCTTTACATTATTTCACTTAAGACCCTAACTATAAATATTTAAAACTGCAATCAACTGATAAAACACAGCTCTAATAAATGTAGTAATTATTATTATAATAGAACTGACAAAGACCACCATCATTCATTTTAAAATTTGAGTATTTCAGGTTATGTGATTCAGTATAAAAGTATTAAAAGAGAATTAAAAAAATTCTAAAATCAGTTCTCCCTCCCTCCCTTCATTCATAATGGTTGTTAGAGAACTTAATAATCGTCATTATAGAACTGATATTGACTGTCATATGACTTAGGGAATTCATGAAATTATTTCCTCTACATTGTTTGTACATCGTTGCTGATTTCAAGTATGCATAAGATTTTCATCTATACATTCCCAAAACATATTTTTTAATTGGGGTTCTTAATCTGATCAAACATTTTCCTCAAGATATTTGATTTTGATTTTTTTTTTTTTTGAGAGAGAGAGAACATGAGTGAGGGGGGGAGAAAGGGCAGAGGGAGAGGGAGAGAGAGAATCTTAAGCAGGCTCCATGCTGGGCATAGGACTCCATCTCACCACCTTGAGATCATGACTTGAGCTGAAAACAAGAGTCAGACAGTTAACCAACTGAGTCACCCAGGTGCCCCTAGAAATTTTATTTTATAGTAATGAATTTTTATGCTAACTCACAAAACAAATTTATGTGGTTAATGTACATAGCAACATCATTTATCATATTGCATTATCTCCCAAATATATATAACTTTGCTTCTATTGAAAAACACATTCTGAAGTCAAGCTCAAAACATGAGGGAAATTCTCCTTATTCCACAGTTCAATTTAATAGGAGTAGTGATTTCCTCTTCTGTACTAAGAGCAACAAAACTTCTAGGGACAATACATAGAGGGGAAGAAGGGAAGGAGGAATCTGTGCATCCTGGCATTCTTTCAGGTTGTTGGGTCTTATCAACTGTGTTGTGATGGGAACAGATAAAACAGCCCTAGGGGTAAGAAAGCCCTCTCTTCATTTTTAAGTATGCAAATTAAAAACATTCATAGGTGGATACTATTCATACATGTTTTTAAGACATTGAATCCAGTGACTCCAAGTCTTCAACATCATTTTGTATCCCAACTTCCTGCTATCCCTAGTTCTCACCCCATTTGACTTTGAATGAGAATGTTTGTCTTGAAGTAGAGCTTTATCAAAACTTTAAGGAATCATATTGAGGAAAATACGTGAGACTTCTGTTTAATTTGGTAGATTCATGTCATCAGATATGGAAGTCATGGTGAAAAAAAAAAAAAAAAGAGAGAAACCACTAAGGATTTGTAGGGTACTGAACTTAAAAAAAAAAAAATAGTTCATTAAAAACATATTGAAAAGTCATTTACATACTGTGCATTTTTTTTTTTTTTTGCATTACTTTATCACCATCTTTGCTTGAACACATGCTGTCACATCTCTTTTGCTATTGAGGAAACTAAGACTTGACAAGGTAAAGTAGTGGAGGAAAGGAGGGGTGAATAGGCACAGCACAGAGGATATTTAGGACAGTGAAAACACAGTGTGTGACACCATAATGATGGGTATGTGTCATTATGCCTTTGTCCAACCTCATAGAATTATAGAAAACATTAAGAGTTTAGGACAAAAATGTGATTTGAACATCTTAAACCTAAGACCATATCTTTAGTAATTCAGTAACATCCTAACCCACAATTTAGAATAATCTGACATTTTTTATTGATTGTTATTAATTTTTTCTCTGTGTCTCTTCCATCTTTGATGTTTTAGCAGAAAATATCGTTAGAAATGTTTCTAATTCAAATTGCACTGAGGAATTCTCTTTCATAGAACTGAGAAAAAGGAGAAAGAGGAAAGAGTAACAGCTGTTACTGAAAAAGAGAGGTGATAGGATATAAGTTAAGGAAGTGAAAATTTGATGTCTTTGGTGATTGGCAAATCATGTATTTAATTTTTTTAATGACCTTAGGGTTTTTCCATAAGAGAAAGTTTATACCCAGGAGAGTGCAGATTAAGGTGGAAAATAGCACACAGGCTGCCAGTTTTTCCACCATTGCCCATGTCACACATCATATTCTATGAGGGCACTTTTTCCTGCTGAGCTTGGATAGACCTCCCAACTATTCTCAGTACTTCACTCCGACTCCCACTGTTTAAGATGGGCTTGAGATGAAACTTGTTTCCCACTTTGAGGGTAGTGTAATCTAGTCATTACTGGAATGTGTAAAATTTTTATAAATATGTAGATTTAAAGATACTTATATTTTGTTGGATGCCTGTTTATTCTGAAATTTTCTGGAATAAAAAAATAGGTGGACTATATGCAATTAGTTTTATCAGCATGGTGTTAGAATGGGAGAAGGATAATGAAAAGGGTGGGGATCATATATCAATCCACTGTGGAAGCAAAGTGTGGGAACTAAAGCTAAGGCTTTATAATATCCATCATATGTGGGAAGAATTAGCCACATAGCAATAATGTAGAGTGAAGAACAGAATATTTACTAGGAAGATAATGGAATCTCCAAGGTGAGGTAAAGCAGTGGAACAGAAATTGAATCAAAGAGCTAGCACAGTACCTTGGCATTTCCATGATGAAGACAAATCTTGTGTTAGACTCTTTTTCTGCCTCTTGCTGTATTGTCTTTCAATTTTTTTTTTTCTTCATTATGTAGAGTAGCTGGAACATATCAGGATAAACCAGGTAGGGGAAATAGTTCCTTACTGAACCATCTTAAAACACAGACAGCCATACCTATCTTTCTACTGCTTCTAATGATTAGTGTAATCCATAGGCTGTAATAGGATAAAATGTTTTAGGAACCCACGCTCTAGATGTGACTTGCTCTTTGAAGTAGCTGTGGCTTGTATTAATGTGAGCTGTGAATGAGAATAGATCATGTTTTAAAATTTGGTTATGTGGCCTGTGAATGCTAATCATATATTAAGTAAGAGCTTATTGTGAAATTAGTCTTTGACGTTTTTTCCTGCCAAGACAGTGTAAGTAAAGAGTCTAAAAATCTCATGCTATAAAAAATGAGATTTGTCCTGGAGAGGGGGACAAATACTTTTCAAAAGCCCATGTTAATAAAATATGAAATAAAAAGGGATTTGCTAAACAATGTGAAAAAAAAAAAAAAAGCAAATTCCAAAGAGTTGCTAAGAGGAGGATTACAAACTCATCAATCTTATTAAAGTGTTTTCCGTATTTGATCTCAGGAATCTGAGGACTGAAGGAGTAAAGCCACTATTCCAAATATGGTAGACAGATTGTGATGATGAATATTTTGGCCTGCAAAAATATTTCTCTGGACAAATAATGAGGTCATATCACACTCTATCCCCTCTCCTTTTTTTTTTTTTCCTTCCTCTCTCCCTCCCCCACCTCCTTTTTTTTTTTTTCTTTTTAGATCACAGGGGCTGATTGATCTTTTATATAATTGCTTGAATACCCCCCCCCCCCCCCCCCCGCCAAATAAATGGGCCTCTATTTTAGGGGTTGAGGTCTATGGACTCATACAAGGTAATCAAAAAAATAGAAATCTGGAGTCTATAAGTCAGACCTAACCTAGGCCCTCATTTACATGTGCATATAAATTACCCAACTATTCTCTTCTCTCCTTCAGTGAGTTACCAGAGAGTCTCCTTGCCAAGTTAGAAAATTAGAATTAGAAAGCCAGACTCTCCTGACATATGAGAATGTCTTTAACCCATTAATCTAAATATTTTATCACATTGGTTGAAGAACCATTGGAACGCTTCCAGTAAAGTAGAGATAAAGCTCTAGAGTCATGTTTCAGCATTGATCATTATCTTAGCAGTTCCATTCCTGGTGCTCTGCAGATCACATGGTCACATTACACTGCCCAGTGTTTGCTCATATATAAAGTTATTAAAATTAAATAGGCTCAAAACTTTTGAAATCATACTGGTATTTACATATATCTGTACTCTTGAAAAGCATTTTAAACACAATGGTCTCAATTTGTTTACTCAACCATTACAGCTATGTGGTAGTATAGTTTTAAGAATATTTTTGTCTATTGCTGATTTGGGTTACATAGCTTCCCTCTCCCCAACCCCTGCCCAGGTAATTTTTTTTTTTTAACTCACCTCTTAAAGTAGAGAAAAAAAATAAACAAACAGAATTATGCCTAGTAAAGCAATTCATAGGAATGAATCACTGACATTCTCAAGTCTACTTTTATCTATGTTAGCTTTTTTCTTTACGGTGTTGTAAAGTCTGAAAACTATGAATAGTAACCAACCCATTCAAAATACATGTATAGATAGATAAATGCACACCATTTATAATTACTTCATAATTCTGAAGTTTGTTTAAACTTGAACATAAGCAGAATTTTGTGTAACTGAGACAGCATTAGTTTATTCACTGAAAAAAATCCAACTTGAGTCACTACAGGGATACCCATGATTGACGTGCCTGTTTGGCTGCATTTCACTCTCATATATTTTGATGGAATAAAAACACTGTATTTTCTAAAATGAATTTTAAAAAGACACTAAGGATGACTGGGCAAAGCATTCTGTTATCAGTGGTAGTGTGCTCAGAAGCCAGTGTATGAAATCCACATTTATGTCTGCAGTTTTGGAGAACTAAGAACCATATGGTATCTTGGTTTTATACTTCCTGAATCAGCTTAATTGCATATGCATGATAATTAGACTTGAATAAATGTGTTTGAGTGCTTTTTAGTTGTTGATATTTTGTTATAAAGCTTTTACTCCAGTTTCATTAAAAGCATTTTTAACTGTACTTGGTTTATAAGTGGGTTATCACTTTATATTAATATATGTCATATGCTATATTATTTATTTTTATGCCAATAAGAGCACTATTTTGTGTGTGTGTTTTTCTGAGTGGTTATTAATGTCAAAATGATATTAAAAAGGGGCTAATACTTCTACAAACAAGGTTAAGTTATATATAAATACATTTATACATACATTGCATATACGTTTTTATTGTTGCTAATAGTTACAGTCTAGAATATTAATGGATATTTAACTTGGCACTAGTTTTTAAAGTATTTTAGTTGGTTTTGTAAATATAAGTACAAATAAAGAAATGAAATTTGAGATTTATTCATATTGAAATAATTGATGTTCCAGATGCTCATCTCAACTTACCCAAATTATTGTATCAGTAGAACTCTGTTACAAATCCCTAAATAGGATTGTTCAACAAACCTATATCTAACCTATATACTCTGCCCCCTTTAGGTTACTTCAGAGGCTGCTCTCTTTATGAGTTCTTGGAGAGGAATATGTAAAGAAGTTATATAGTTCATGGAAAAGACATCTTGGGTCACTGTATCTCACAAGAGTCAGATTAAAGTCTGTTACTCTATTCAATTCACTGTAGATCCTATTGATGCTGGTAAGAGTTTTCTATCCAGAAAAGAAAGAGAGGTAGGTGATTTCTAAGTGATCACAGTTACATCAAAGCATTTGGTTTAAGGAAGTAAAGTGATTGTCATACAACATTACTGTAGAGTTGCTTTCTCCTGCTTTGAAAATAAATGGCTTTGCTTTACCTGGGTATTTATTTCCCATATGTATTTTCCTGGCAATCTACTGTGTAATAGTGGGAGACCATTATCTGGTGATAACAGGTTATTCTACTGACATTATCTTTTAAGTAAACTTCTTAGTGAATCATCTTTGTCATAGAAACCCTAGTACTTCATGGAATTTTGTGATGTAAAAGCATCCCATCATTGGTGTCACTTTAAGTCAGACTCCATAGCATTGTTTTGAATGATTATGTTACATTACATACTACTAAATACTCTGTTAAATAGAATTTATGATTTCAGGTCAAATCTATTTTACTTTTGATTGTACTTTCCTTATATTTTGCAGTTTCATTGTTTGGAAAAGGAAATGAGGCAGACTTTATGCTTTCGGTTAAGTTGATAATTAAATTTCAGTAAAGCAGAAGAATGATTAGTTTGGCTCATTAAAAGTAATTTGTAGAATTCTTTGAAAAACTGTGTCACACAAATGCGTTGATTGGTGCTTTCTTAATAAATACTCCCCCCCCTCCCAGTGGTGAAGGTTAACATAGCACAATTAAAGAAAAGTCATTAGCTTACAATTAAAAAGCATATTATTTTTCAGACAGGGTGAAATTTTTTTTTAATTTTATTTTTTTGTTATGTTAATCACCATACATTACATCATTAGTTTTTGATGTAGTGTTCCATGATTCATTGTTTGCATATAGCACCCAGTGCTCCATTCAGTACATGCCCTCTTTAATACTCATCACCAGGCTAACCCATCCCCCCATCCCCCTCCCCTCTAGAACCCTCAGTTTGTTTCTCGAGAGTCCATGGTCTCTCATGGTTCAGCTCCCCCTCCGATTTCCCCCTTCATTTTTCCATTCCTACTATCTTCTCTCTCTCTCTCTCTTTTTTTTTTTTTTTAACATATAACGTATTATTTGTTTCAGGGGTACAGGTCTGTGTCATCAGTCTTACACAATTCACAGCGCTCACCATAGCACATATCCTCCCCAGTGTCCATCACCCAGCCACCCCATCCCTCCTACCCCCCACCACTCCAGCAACCCTCAGTTTGTTTCCTGAGATTAAGAATTCCTCGTATCAGTGAGATCATATGATACATGTCTTTCTCTGATTGACTTATTTCGCTCAGCATAATACCATCTAGTTCCATCCGTGTTGTTGCAAATGGCAAGATTTCATTTTTTTTGATGGCTGCATAATATTCCATTGTATATATATATATGCCACATCTTATTTATCCATTCATCTGTTGATGGACATCTTGGCTCTTTCCATAGTTTGGCTATTGTGGACATTGCTGCTATAAACATTGGGGTGCACATGCCCCTTTGGATCACTACATTTGTATCTTTGGGGTAAATACCTAATAGTGAAATTGCTGGGTCGTGGGGTAGCTCTATTTTCAACTTTTTGAGGAACCTCCATACTGTTTCCAGAGTGGCTGCACCAGCTTGCATTCCCACCAACAGTGTAGGAGGGTTCCCCTTTCTCCGCATCCCCGCCAACATCTGTCGTTTCCTGACTTGTTAATTTTAGCCATTCAGACTGGTGTGAGGTGGTATCTCATTGAGGTTTTGATTTGGATTTCCCTGATGCCGAATAACGTTGAGCATTTTTTCATTTGTCTGTTGGCCATTTGGATGTCTTCTTTGCAGAAATGTGTGTTCATGTCTTCTGCCCATTTCTTGATTAGATTATTTGTTCTTTGGGTGTTGAGTTTGATAAGTTCTTTATAGATTTTGGATACTAGCCCTTTATCTGATATGTCATTTGCAAATATCTTCTCCCATTCTGTCAGTTGTCTTTTGGTTTTGTTGATTGTTTCCTTTGCTGTGCAAAAGGTTTTTATCTTGATGAAGTCCCAATAGTTCATTTTTGCCTTTGTTTCCCTTGCCTTTGGAGACGTGTCTAGTAAGAAGCTGCTGCAGCTGAGATTACAGAGGTTGCTGCCTGTGTTCTCCTCTAGGATTTTGATAGATTCCTGTCTCACATTTAGTCTTTCATCCATTTGGAGTCTATTTTTGTGTGTGGTGTAAGGAAATGGTCCAGTTTCATTCTTCTGCATGTGGCTGTCCAATTTTCCCAACACCATTTGTTAAAAGGACTGTCTTTTTTCCATTGGTTATTCTTTCCTGCTTTGTTGAAGATTAGTTGAACACAGAGTTGAGGGTCCACTTCTGGGTTTTCGATTCTGTTTCATTGATCTATGTGTCTGTTTTTGTGCCAGTACCATCTGTCTTGGTGATTACAGCTTTGTAATAGAGCTTGAGGTTGGCAACTGTGATGCCACCAATTTTGGTTTTCTTTTTCAACATTCCTTTGGCTATTTGGGGTCTTTTCTAGTCCCATACAAATTTTAGGATTATTTGTTCCAGCTCTGTGAAAAAAGTTGGTGGTATTTTGATAGGGACTGCACTGAATGTGTAGATTGCTCTAGTAGCATAGACATTTTAACAATTTGTTCTTCCAATCCATGAGCATGGAACATTTTTCCATTTCTTTGTGTCTTCCTCAATTTCTTTCATGAGTGTTCTATAGTTTTCTAAATACACATCCTTTGCCTCTTTGGTTATATATATTCCTAGGTATCTTATGATTTTGGGTGCAACACACAGAACAGATGTTGGCGAGGATGTGGAGAAAGGGGAACACTCCTATACTGTTGGTGGGAATGCAAGCTGGTGCAGCCACTCTGGAAAACAGTATGGAGGTTCCTCAAAAAGTTGAAAATAGAGCTATCCTATGACCCAGCAGTTGCACTACTGGGTATTTAACCCAAAGATACAAATGTAGTGATTCGAAGGGGCATGTGCACCCCAATGTTTATAGCAGCAGTGTCCACAATAGCCAAACAATGGAAAGAGTCCAGATGTCCATCAACAGATGAATGGATACAGAAGATGTTGTGTATATATACAATGGGATACTACTCAGCCATCAAAAAAAGGAAATCTTGCCATTTGCAATGACGTGGATGGAACTAGAAGGTTAAGTGAAATAAGTCAATCAGAGAAAGACAGTTATCATATGATCTCACTGATATGTGGATTTTTAGAAACAAAACAGAGGATCATAGGGGAAGAGAAGAAAATATAAAACAAAATGAAACTAGAGAGGGAGACAAACCATAAGAGACTATTAATCATAGGAAACAAATTGAGGGTTGCTGGAGGGGAGGGGGTGAATGGATGGGGTAACTGGGTGATAGATGGCACATGGTGTAATGAGCACTGGGTATTATATAAGACTGATGAATCACTGACATCTACCTCTGAAACCAATAATATATGTTAATTAATTGAATTTAAATTAAAAAAATGGAAAAAATAATTTTTTAAAAAAAGGAAGAGGATTTGAAAGAGGCAACACTTGAGAAAATTCTTTTCTTCCCGAATGTTTTGTAATCCCTGGCTATAATTAATCATTGTGTTTTATAATGAGAATAAAAATGTCATTGAAATAAAAAAACTAAAAAAATTTGAAGAAAATCGCAAAATTTTAATTAATAAAAATAATGAAAGAAATTCTACATCTACATTCTTAGTTTGCTTAGTTCATCACCATGTGGAAAGGGAATACATTTTTTCACAAAGTACATACTGTTAAAAGCAGCTTTTAAATTTTCCAAGGTTCATGTTTGGAAAGGGGAAAAACAAAGAAGTTACTGAAACCAACAGAAAATTTGCATTTATTTTATAATGGAGTAAAAAAAAAAAAACAAAACTCTCTTGTGAGTTAGAAATCATGTTTCTAGTTCTGCTGTTAACTATCAAGTAATGACCTCACGATAGCCTCCAGGTTCTTCCCTGGTTAGCTTATATCAGTGGTGTTCAATCTCTGGCATGCATCAGAATCATCCGAGGGTCTTAGTAATACAGAGAGTGCTAGGTGAGACCACCCACAGGTTCTGACTGGGCATTTCTGGGGCTGTGGCTCAACAGTACAAATTTCTGATGATTTCCCAGGTAATGCTGATGTTGCTGGGCTGGGAATTATACCTTGAGAAATGCTGGCTTCAGTGATCATCTGTTAGGTGCTTTGTAGCGCTTGTATTCCATGGCCTAATGTCGGAGGGCGAGAGGAAAGAGAAGAGCACCCTCAGTCTCCTGCCTGAAACAGAATATACTTTTCAGTGGGTGTTTATTGAATAAATGAACTCAATTTCTTAAATCTCAAAACATGAAAACTGTTTAGTCTTAGATTTTCATGTCTTATTTTGCTCCTTTCCTAATAGTTTCCTTTTCTAGTCTGCCTCATTTTCTTCTCTACTCAGAACTATAATTGCATATATCGTCAGTACCACAGTATCATTCACGTTTAGCCTCGGTTTCCTTTTGTATTAATTCAGTTAATTAGATTATAAGACTCTTAAGGGCAGGAGGAAGCGAGTCTAAATTTTGCATTTTCCTTTATGCCTAACACAGATCTCCCACTTTGTAGGAGATTTCATAAAGCAGGTTGAATCACTTACCTGTAAACAGATTTACATTCTTTGGAAATATCCTATCTCTGTATCAGTATTCTTCACCTTGTTGCCTGCTTTCTTGACTTGATTTCTCAAAGTGCTACAGAGAGATGCTCTTATGTGCCTGCATGGCCTCAAGTGAATTAATCATTTGCAGAATGGGAGAGAGACACCTCGAGGACAAATAAACGTAGTGCGATCAGACGGTCTTGCCTCTGGTGTTGCTCTGGTGATTTACTAAATGGTACCCTTGTGGCATGAAAGAGTTTGTAGCCTTCAGAACAGTTTCATTTATTACCAAGTAGAGGTTTACACATAGGACTTTGGTCCAGCTACACTGATAATAGAAGTAGTACTGCCTTTGGGCTGGAATCCAAAGCATCACGTAGGGTTCTTTCATTAATAAAAACTCCCAACCCTGGTCCAGCTAAAAAATGGAGACGTTTAATGCCATCAAATGACTATTTAGCTGAAATGGATTAGTTACTTTTATGACAGTATAGTATAAGATTGCCATTTTTTTTACGGAAATGTTTGAAACTACCTATATGTTTTACCTTAAGTAATTTATGGTAAATCCCTGTAAGAAATCTTGGATGAGGAGTTGATAATATGTGAGAAATTTCTTAGAAGGATACATTATATTTTTACTTTATCTCAGTGATTTAAAAATTACCGAAAAAAAAATACACACTCCTCATTGCTTTGCATGAATTACATGATTTGTGTTAACTGGGAGTCATGAGATTTAAGTAGCACAGAATTGTGCAAAGCAAGGGTGCAGTTCTCATATGCATGTGTTTCAGTTTACATTGTGCCACGTGAAGTGAACACTCCCTGCATTTAAAAATACACAGAGTACCATTGATGGGATTGGATGCTTTCATCTTTTATATTTTCCATATTTCCCAAATTCTCTAACTTTGAGGTCAGAAATGAGCTTCTATTTAAAAACTGTGTTGTAGGCCACTTTGCTTTCAATATGAAAAAAGATTTATTATTTATGTGAATATTTGATCTTAATTTAATACTTTGGGTGTCTGTTTTTCATTTATCTATTCCATACTGACTTTACTGTTATGATGGTCATTTTTAGTAGCACTTCTTCCCCCATTTAAAACAAATGACAAAAAACCCAACAACCATATTAAAACAAACAAAACAAAAAACACCTAGGCATTTTTTTTTTTTTTTTATTCCTCTCTTTCTCTCACCCCTCACACCCTGTCCATCAGCAGTTCTTGTTGGTACTCCCCACACCCCAAGATAACCAAGCCTGTTCCCTTGTTTGTCTGTACTATGACTATCCAAACCAGATCACCATCATCTCTTCCTTTGGACTATTGTAGTAATTTCCTAAATGGCTGGTTACTCCTACTATCCATCCTTTACAAAGATTTCTCTTTTAACTTCTCTTTTAATCTGATGGCTTTTTCTAGCAGTTGGAATACAATCCAAGCATAGCACTATATCCTGTGAGGCCCTACAGGATCTGGCCCTCCACCTTCCTGACCCAGATCATCTCATACACGCATTCCCTGTACTCACACTGTTTACTTGGATAGATGAAACTCATGCCTGACCCAGGGAGTTTGTACTTGATATTGCCTTTGTCAGAAATGTTCTTCCCAGGGCACCTGGCTGGCTCAGTCAGTTAAGCATCTGCCTTCGGCTCAGGTCATGATCCCAGGGTCCTGGGATTGAGCCCCATGTCAGGCTCCCTGCTGGGTGGGAGTCTGCTTCTCCCTCTTCTCCCCGCTTGTGCTCTCTCTTGCTATCTCTGTCACTATCTGTCTCTCTCAAATAAATAAATAAAATCTTAAAAAAAAACGGTTCTTCCCACTGATACTTCATTCACCACAAATATCCCTATCTCCACACTTGCCCCCTTCACTTATCTCATTACCATGATTATTTTTTTCACATGACATATACACTATCTATCTGTCAAGTTCATTTGATTTCTTGTTTATGTTTTATCTCCCTCACTGGAATAGATACTTCACCAGAAAAGGAACCTCATGTCTCTTATTCTCTTTTGCATCCTCTGTGCCTAAAACAAGGTATTTTCTTCTATATTTTAATTATTTGAATGAATGAGAGAATCCACTGAGCATTTTGTGTGTGCTAGCATTTTGTGTGTGGTATTCAGACCCGGGGTCTCCAGGATTTGTGGTGGCTTATATAGGCATGGATACTTTTAAGAGAATCAGTTTCTGAATCCTCAACTTCCAGTTGTGATTTTCCATACTTTTCCTTGCTTAAAAATCTTCTGAGGTTTGTCAGGTTCATCTTTCTTACTTTGCCTTTTACTATCTCCCACTTTACCAAAAAAAAAAAAAAAAAAAAAAAAAAATGCAAACTTCTCACCTCTTCTGAATCTTTCTAGGATGCATTGTCCAGTCTCTGAAGATCTCCAAGGTATCAGTCAAAGGTTTTATTCCTCAGGAAGTCCCTTGAGTACTCCTTAAAGAAATATTGGAGGGCATGGTACCTTATTTCATAGAAGTGATACTCCAAGTCACTCTCCCCTTCCTTCCTCTGCCTTCCCTCCTCCTTTTCCTATTAGATTCCAAACATGACTAAGTGAGAATACTGACTTGAGGGTATTAACAGATTTATTTGATGATTGAAATCTTTTCTTCTGAAGAAGGATATTCATTGGTTGGTTGGTTTGACAGCGAGGATTGCTTTCTACAATTAGATTATAATGACATGTGTTTATATATCTTTTCCTTAAATCAAATAAGCAAAATATGCTGCTTAATGTATTAATGAAAATATATTTAAAGCACATATAGAGGGGCACCTGGGTGGCTCAGTTGGTTAAGCATCTGCCTTCGGCTCAGGTCATGATCCCAGGGTCCTGGGATTGAGCCCCGCTTCGGGCTCCCTGCTCAGCGGGAAGCCTGCTTCTCCCTCTGCCTGCTGCTCCCCCTGCTTGTGCTCTCTCTCTCTCTCTCTGTCAAATAAATAAATGGATAATCTTTAAAAAAAATAAAGCACATATAGAGCATAAAACATGCCAGAAAAGTACATTCTTTCCCATATTTAAACTAACAGAAAAATTGTTAGTGGTTAACTTTTAAAGTGTGCTAGGATTATATAGCTTTTCAGTTATTTTAATAAAACACATTTGAAATTATTATGCTTGACAGTGTGAACAACATAAAATTATCCAAGGTATCAGCATAAAATATACTTGAATCGAAGAAAATAAAAAGAGTTCATCTTTCATGTAGAATGTTCAGGTTTATTACCTCTGTCTTTTGTCATTTCCAGGCTACAGTACAAATCTTTACCTTAAGGGTTTGTGGAGAATATTATGCCACTCTATCCACATTACACTATCTTAACTTATAGCTCACAGAGAAACAAATAAGCCTTACTAAGAGAAAATTGTGCAAAGGGTGCTGCTTCAGTAGTTTTTCCCATCTGAGGCACTGGATTCTTGAGACAGATTTCTATTTCAAATTCTTAAAATAGAAAAGTCAGACACACTTTACATAATTTTGTAATAATAAAAAATAGCTTATACTTCCTCTGTGTTGGGCAAAGTTCTAAGCACTTAACACACAGTAGCTCATTTAATCCTCATAATAGTTACCATGGGAGGTGCTCTGATTTCCTCCATTTCACACATAGTGAAACTGAGGCTGAGAGGAGCATTAAGCAGTTTATTCAGTGTGTTAATGAGTGTACAAATCAGAATTCAAACCCAGAAAATGTGGATCCAGAAATGTATCCCTTGTTATATTGGAGAAAACCAGAATGATGTATTAAGATGTTCAGAAGAAAACTAAAAAATTATTTTGAGATGACTATGACCCTCATTCTTTAATTATTCCGTTATATTGTTGAGGTATTTATATACAGTTTATACTATAAACTGTCAAACTGTATGCTATATGTTTGATAGATGAATACAGCACCATGTGTATCTACATGGTGTTCTGTCCATCATGTTGTTTCTCCACAGACAAAGCAAGCAGGATGCCCTTTAGGTTCTTCCAGTTTCTGGTAACCTTCTGTTTGTTGTATGGTAGATTTTTCTCCATTCTTTTGAAGCTTGGATGCATGCTTTTTTCTTTCTTTGTGTATTTCTTGCTTCCTTCCTTCCTTCCTTCCTTCCTCCCCTCCCCTTCCCTCCCCTCCTCTTCCTTTGTTCCTTCCTTCCTTTCTTTCTTTCTTTCTTTTTCTTCCTTCCTTCCTTCCTTCCTTCCTTCCTTCCTTCCTTCCTTCCTTTCTTTCTTTCTTTCTTTCTTTCTTTCTTTCTTTCTTTTTTTCTTTCTTTCTTTCTTTCTTTCTTTCTTTCCTCTTTCTTTTTCATTTATTAGAGAGAGAGAGCACACATGAGCAGGGGGGAAGGGCAGAGGCAGAGGGAGAAACAGCCTCCCCACTGAGCAGGGAGCCCAATGTGGGACTTGATCTCAGGACCCTGAGATCATGACCTGAATCGAAGGCAGCCACTTACCCTACTAAGCCACCCAGGTGTCCCACGTGCTTCTTTCTTTCAAGATTTCATTATGAATTACAAAATGTCCTTAAATCCTGCTTATGTCCTTATTTAATATTTAGTCCTGTACATGCAACTGATAGCCTACTTAAGTCTGTGGAATGGAACAACTCTCTCTCTCTCTTTTTCTCACTGTTGAACTCAGCACTCTGCAGATTCTTTGCTAGTGGATGCATTTTTTTTTTTTCTCCTGCAGAATTAACATTCCCTGTGATTTGTGATTTCTGATTGGAGGGTCATTTAAAAGTCCTCTTGATTACTTTCTAATGGATCTGTCATTGGAATACTAACATGGAATACTAAGCCATTCCCAATTACACATAAGGCAGCAACAGCCTTAAGAATATTATTATTTAATATCATATAGTATTATTATCCCTCTATCTATTTTGTACATTCAGGAAGACTGATCTCAAAATTTATCTTTAGCATTGGAAATACCAGGATTCAAATCTCGACTTTACCTCTCTGTCACCAAATTTATTTATTTGACAAGAAAAATTACAGTTATCTAATGAAGTTGTTAGGAGGATTAAAATGAGATAATTTATGTATTCATTAAATAGGAGGGCACCTCTTCCAGTGAATTTGTGACTAAGTTAAAAAAAAAAAAAACCACAAAAGGCAAAAAAGAAAACGAATTATGTTAATGTAGCTTCTTGAAAAATAAATTTTGTTTTAAAATTATAAAAAAAAATGGGAACAATATTTAATTATATAGATATATTAGACGTGTATAGAACAAGGATTCTTTTGTTTGTTTCAAATAGGACATGTTTTTGGCAATGACAGTCTTTTCTTTTGTTTGATTCAATTAGAGTTGATTCCGTTATCAGGAACTCTGAGCTCTATAAATGTTAGTTTAGCTACCTATCTGTATGTCTTTGAATGAGGTACTTAACCAACTGGATTTTTCTTTCTTTATCCACAAAAAGAAATTCACCTTCCAGATGAACACCAAGGTGGAACTCCTTAAATGTTCCAAGATGCAAAATCTCCATCTAGTGGCAACCCAAGTCAGGCACATTATTCCTGATACCAAATACAGCTAACACAGCCCATTTCGCATAAACATAGGTCCTTCTCTCATGAATTCACTCTTACTAGTTTTTCTATCAAATTAACAGTATGCGACTCCATATAAACTCAAGAGCAGTCAGTCATTCCTTATAGTGGTCTTTGATGCAGAACAATAGTCTCATTAGAAGATAACTTAGTGAATTTATTTACAAAGTTTAAGGTGTGAGTGTGTGTGTGTGTTTTAACAAAGAAAGAAATGAGCTGAATTTACTATGTTCCCTTTATTATAATATATATTATGTAGTTCCTCTCAAAAATAAATAAATTTAAGTAAAAGAACAACGTAGGTAATAAAATATACTTTAATGTATTTGGTAAAATCTAGTTTTAATTATATTTTATGGATCTAGAATAAATCTATTAATTGTTCGTTTATTATTGGCCTTTTCTACAAATTTAAAATGTATCTGATATAATCTGAAATAATTTTAATCTGATATTATATCAGAGAATTTAAATATTAAAATATGTTAAATATCAGCCATGCCTTCCTTCCTAAATTCTAAAAACTCTATCCATCCGTGTTATAATTCATATATTACAAACTACAATTTTAAATAATAAGAGAAAAGTAAGAATATATGTATATGATTTGGTCAAATTCAACAATTTATGCAAGCAGATACAATATAAGGGGAAGAAAGAAACTTGTTATCACATTTCTGATTTTATCATGTAACAAATAGACTGCATTCCCAAATGTACTCTTGCTCTCTTTTGTAACATATACTACATCTGTGTTTGGGGCGGTACTCCCTAGAACTTTATTTTCACTTAACTGTGAAGCAATACTGAATCTCATTCATTATTAACTTTGAAATGAAAGAAAGGATATTCAGAATATCATTTTATTATCAGATGCATCTGTGTGTGCATGTGTGCACATGTGAGTGTATATCCTAAATTTCACAGATGGTATGCATGCATTTTAATAAATTAGAGGGACTAACAGAATTCATCTATTCAGTTCTCTAATTTTATGAATGGAGAAACAGAGTCCAAGAGAAATTATATCCACAGATATATTGCGGAACAGTGTCATTGACAAATGTGATCATTGCATGTTGAATTCGAAGACAACACTTTAAAAAAAAAAAAACACAACAAATCCAAGATTCTGTTTTTAAAATGATTCTGACAGAATTTGTACACCATGCCAACACATAACTGAGTGGAAATGAGTATATTCTGTAACATGCTGCCATTCGCATTATAAAGGATACAACTATAACAGTATTTATAAGAAAAGAAAGGCAGTAATGATTTGTGGATACACTCATTTCTTTTTTTCCATCTTATCAGACCAATGCTGACTTCCAATTATATTGATCTAAGTTTATATTTATATTGATCCAGTTTATGTTTAAATTGGAGCATACATTGAAGATGTTGAATTCCATATTACTGCCTATGCTGATTTGTATTGTCAGTATTACTGATAATATACACACAGATACAGATATAACATATTTATAAGTGTTGAGTGTAGCCATCTTTAAATGTAATCTCCTAATATGTATTCTAATTTGTATTTAAAAAATTCTTTCCCTCTGGTTTTGAGTCATCTTATATTGACCTATGATAGTATTTTCCTTTTCTTATTTATATGTGTGTTTGTGACCATGAGCTGTTTAATGCAACACTGCAAATAAAATTTTAAAAATTATATTTACAACATATAATAGGAACAAAATATGCTACTACCCTTGTACACTTTTTATACCAATGTTTTTTACAAAGCAGTACATATGTTCTACTCTTCAGAAAAAATGAAAAATGTTGGAAAATAAATAATAAATTTGAATTGATATATTTGAATCTGAATTCTCTTTAAAATACAAGTTCTAGGGATGCCTGGGTGACTCAGTCAGTTAAGCATCTGCCTTCAGCTCGGGTCATGATCCCAGGGTTCTGGGATCGAGTCCCACATCCAGCTCCTTGCTCAATGAGGAGCCTGCTTCTCCCTCTGCCTGACACTCCCTCTGCTTGTGCGCACGCTCTCTCTCTCTCTGACAAATAAATAAATGAATAATATTAAAAAAATAAAATACAAGTTCTATACATAGTTGTAAGTGGATAACTGAAAAAAATTCTCTTATTTTTACTATTCTAACTTCCAAGTTAAGAATTAGAGTCTTCCTTCAATTCCAAAGGCAATTTATTTTTATAAGGTACCATTTATTTAAAAAAAAACAAAGTTATAATTTGCAAATGTATTTGGAGACTTTCATTTTTCATTTACATAAAGGACTTGATAATTAACTGCGCAATAAATCTTAAATTGGTTTTGAAAGTTGTAGGAAAAATAGACCTTATTGTTAAAAAGGAAGATCTCCTGCACCCTCTGCTGATACGAAAGCACAACTGCAGGTTATTTATTATAAAGTTGCTCCTTTACTTTTTAGTAAAGAAAATAAAATGTATAAAATGTTTGAAGAGATTATTGGTATTTATATTTTGTCATATTCGTCAATTGTTTATTTTCAAATTATTTAGAAAAACCATTTTCCCAGGTGTTCATTCTCCTTCTTCCAGAGACAACTACTACATTCCAAGTTACTTTTAACATATTTACATGCCTATATCATACTTCGACATTATATAATCTTTTGATAAGTTATATAGTTATACTACCTTAGTTTGAATTTTTAAAGGTTTACTTATAAAAATAATTCATTAATTCATTCTTACTGTTAAAACTTCATCATATGGCATATAACCCTGGTGTCCTCATTGATGACAAAGGCCCTGTTCAAAGATAACCCCTGTTCACACTTTGAAGTACAACATTGCAGATCTTTTCCTATGCATATTATTTTTAAAGTTTCATAATTCATTTATAATTTATATAATGTATCTTTTAGCTACCTTATTTTATTTTTTAAAGGTTGTATGTACTTATTTGAGAGAGAGAGAGCAGGAACAGTGGGGAGGGGTAGGGGGAGAGGGAGAAGCAGATTCCCCACTGAGCAGGGATACTGATGCGGGGCTGGATCTCAGCACCCTGGGAACATGACCTGAGCTGAAGGCACACACTTAACTGACTGAGCCATCCAGGCACCCTTGATTTTATTAATTAAATGCCTTGGAAATTGTTTTCTATGTCAGTTTATATCTTTTACCTTATATGTTTAGCTCTTATACATTATGCTGTAGAATAGATAAATAATATTTAAAAAATTCTATTATTGGACATATATATTACTTTCAATTTAACTAATATAAACCAACCTTGAATATCCCTATACATGTTTCTTTGTGCAGATATGTGAACATTATTCTAGGGTAAATGCTGAGAAGTGAAATCCCTTAACTTGATATTTTGATACATAATTTTCTAAAATAACCTTAACAATTTGGACTCCTTCGTAAGTGTCTGTAAGTACCACTTCATTCACCCAAACTTGATATTATTTAGTTTTAAGCTGTTAGTGGTAAGAAATTGTATCTTGTGCTTTTTCCTGATTAATAGTGGAGTTGAAATATTTGTTCATATTTTGATTAAAGATTTGTGTTTCCTCTTATGAATTTCCTGTCTGTATTCCTTGCTACTTTTTTCTTTCTTTTTTTTTTCTGTTTCTAATTGGCTTGTAGGAGTTCTTTCTATATTCCCCAGGTACTTACAGGTTTGAATATCTTTTCATAAATTCATTGGTGATGTGTATTTCTTCTGGGAATTGCTTGTTCATATTCTTTACTCATTTATTTGATTTTTTTATTGATTTATAAGAATTCTTTATATATTCCAGATAATCCATTGCCTGTCATATATGCTTCAAATATTTTTTTTTCTCATTCCTTAGAGAAGTCTGCAAATGGTTGACTGTCATGAGACTACAAAAGATAGCCATATATCTCAAGACATGAGTTAGGCTCCAGATCCCATGGGATCAGTCTGAAGCTAGTCTCCATTGGTGACCACATATCTGATTAGCTTTTCCCTCTGTCCTATCATACCTCCTTTCTTAACCTTCTCCTGAGAGTAGTTCTCTAATAAATTGTTTGAACAAGAATCCCTTGCTCAGGCCCTGCTTCTAAGAAACCTTAGCTAGGATGCTGTGAAGATTTTTTTTTTTTCCAAAATAGTATTTTATTTTATTTTATTTATTTATTTATTTATTTTTTAAAGATTTTATTTATTTGAGAGAGAGAGCATGAGAAGGGGGAGGGTCAGAGGGAGAAGCAGACTCCCCGCGGAGCAGGGAGCCGGATGTGGGACTCGATCCCGGGACTCCAGGATCATGACCTGAGCCGAAGGCAGTGGCTTAACCAACTGAGCCACCCAGGCGCCCACCAAAATAGTATTTTAAAACCAACACAGATTTCTCCAATAATAAGATGTGATTATAAAAAATAATATAATTTTTCTTTATTAACAAATGTATACATACTTTTAGATGTGTGCTGTCCTCTTTAAAGTTGTATATTTGTTACACTGACATTAGCACTGCTCAAAAAATTTATCAGATCCATCTTTTGGGAATCATGTTTTGAGCCTAAGACACAGTCTTTGAATATTCATAATATTGTCAGTTATTTTCTCCTTAAAGTCTAAATTATTCTGTTAAAGATAAAAAAAAAAAAAACTAAGACTGAATAATTGAACTCAATATTTACTTAATGAAAAATTGAACTAAACTTGTCAGGTAGGAGATCAGCATGGCCAATAATATTTTGGGTCAAAAGCACGACCGAGTGGAATTATTTGTAAGAGACAAGTTAAAAAATGCAACAGTGGCCACATCACTATTTATTCATATATATCAGTACTAATTCTAAGCCCCATGGACATGTAGGTATTGTAGCTTCTAATAATCATTCTGCCCTGTTCAGGATTGACTCAGGAAATGACAGTATTAGTCTTTGAGTAGACAGAATTAGAACTTCCAGGTGAGAGTGGTTTGGAAAGTTCTAAGTTGAATTAAAAATCATTTGTTGGGCAACAATACAAACATGGTTAATTGTTCTTGATAAATAACTTACAGTTATTAAAGCACTTATCCTATGTTAGACCCTGTACTGAATGCTTTTGTGTGTGTGTTTACTAGATCCTGATGAAAATTCCTTAAGGTAGGTGCAACTGTTTATCTTCGTGAAGAAATTTAGGCGCAGGGAGCTTAAATACCTTTTTAAGCCACTCTCAAGTCACACAACTCATGTGTAATGCCCAGTTCAAGTCTGGATATTCTTGTGTCAGAATCTGCATTCTTAACAGTTACACATTCATTGTGTGTAAATCCTGGAACATAAATTATAATGTTCTTTAAATATAAATAGTCTCATTTACCTAAGCCTGGTCACATGTAGATACAGCTTTTGACTTCTTTCAAATATTAAATTCTATCTAATCTCTGGCCCAAATCCATCCTTTTTTTTTTTTTTTTAAATTTTATTTATTTGACAGAGAGAGACACAGCGAGAGAGGGAACACAAGCAGGGGGAGTAGAAGAGGGAGAAGCAGGCTCCCCGTGGAGCAGGGAGCCCGATGTGGGGCTGGATCCCAGGACCCTGGGATCATGACCTGAGCCGAAGGCAGACGCTTAACGACTGAGCCACCCAGGCACCCCCCAAATCCATCCTTTTTATATGTCATTTTACCTTCTGTTGTGTCTTCTGGTTACTAAATAACTAAGATCATATAGGGCTGGGTCTCAAGATTACATGTCCTTCTAAATCTGTATCAGGACCCCTTGTCTTCCATCAATTCGGACAGGGAACTCCTCTGCTTCCCTAAATCCTGCTGGAATAATCTCTTTGAAATGTATTCTCCTTTCATATTGTAACGGTTCCCATTATTATGCTAATTTGACATTACTCATTCTCTTTTTTTCCAAGGAGATTGATTTATACAGATCTAATCAGGGGCAGTCTACCTCTGTTTACATATCAACTTTAGAGTCAAATCATTTTTAGTAGTTACCTTCACCTAAAGGTAGATATTTCTGATATAAGCAATTATTTATTTGGATTATTTTCTTGTTTATTTGTTAAAAAGAACTTCATCTACTTAGTGCGGCTACATTATATGCAAATTTAATAATTTGTGAATTAAACATACCTGATCAATTATATGATTTCTGACTCTGCCTTCAGCTGACAATCTCATTTTCTTTCCGGTGATCGATCACCCACTTGGTCCTGATCCATCCGTTTTTTAATTTATCTCATGTTGCCCTCACTAACCCTATGGCTGAAGTGGCCCTGTTCATGTTTTGGTAGTGATTTATCTGTTAAAAATCCTTCCATTAGTTCCCCGTTCATTTAAGGGAAAAACAGTAAAACATTTTAGAAATTCATTTAAGGATACCTTGCAACATAAAGTTAAAGAATGTTGAGGTGTAAATTGCATGGCTTTGTAATAGAGTCTGGACTGGAGGGCTTTCCAGCTGAGCCCTAACCACCTAAAAGGTTGTGAGCCTCATTTAAATCTGTGGCTGAAGGACATATTTAGGTAAGATTGTTTTGGAAACTTCTTCAAGCTTTTATTTTATTTAATTTTGGTAAAAGTTGATCAATGCCCTTTGATATGTTTACATATAATTTATTTTCTGCCATCACTTTCTTAGTGTTGAAAAATTGTTACCTAGAGAATATTTGGTTTCTGTGAATTTTCTTTCTTCTTTTTCATCATGTATCATAGATTTTCTTTTCAGCATGATCATTTAGGCTGTATCGGGTTATTTTCGGAAATCTTTTCTGAGAAAGAATAGAACTGGGACCAGATTTACTTCATGCAACATTCATCACAAACCTTTAAAATATTGATCATTGTTTTTCAATTCCAATAAAAATGTATACTTTGGGGAGGTTCATCATAAGGGATTGGAATACTGATCTTGATTTATGTACTCCCCCAATATTTTTAGGTGATTTTTAAAATGGAATAATTGGGGCAGATTTTGATAAGTAGCTCATTTTTATAATCATTTGTTCCCCACTTGCTTGAATGCATTGCATCAGAAAAGAAAGAAACTGGAAATTTATTCACTATCAGGCAGAGTGCTAAGTTTCTTTCTGATTTTGCACCTTTTCATACCTAAAATAATTATTATCTTATTCTAGCTAATGCTACTAGTAAGTGGCAGAGCTTGGATTTGAAGTATTTTTGTTTGTAAATTTCTCCCTAAACATCACAAGTTTGGGGAGAAAGACAAATGATATTTAGGACTATCTCAGATGTGGGCTGTCAGGTGACTTCATCTTTGGCTTATGGTGACAAAATATGAGGGGTATTCAAATTCTAGGAAAATATTTGAAAAAATGCTGGGAAAGAAAAAGGTGAAGGGGGTTTTGTTTTGTTTCTTTTACTTGCATAGACAGACATAGCTATCTGTATGTGGTATTCATTTTCAAGATGATTGCTTTGAAACCCTGCAAGGTCTTTTTTTTTTTTTTTTTTAAAGATTTTATTTACTTATTTGATAGAGAGAGAGACAGCAAGAGAGGGAACACAAGCAGGGGGAGTGGGAGAGGGAGAAGCAGGCTTCCCACTGAGCAGGGAGCCCGATGCGGGGCTCGATCCCAGGACCCTGGGATCATGTCCTGCGATCATGACCTGAGCCGGAGGCAGACGCTTAATGAGCCACCCAGGTGCCCCTGAAACCCTGCAAGCTCTTTTTATGCCTCCAGATAATGCCTTTAGAAACATGAAAGAAAGTGTGTGTGTGTGTGTGTGTGTGTGTGTGTGTGTGTGTGTGTGTGTGTGTATGTATATATACATATATATGTATATTTTTCAGTATTTCTTATTTTACATTTACTCTATTTTAAATAGGTAACATTAGCAATGCATATAGCCCCTTTAACTAGAATTTGTATTTTTCTGAACCATGCCAAATAAGATTCACCTCTCATTTTATTCAGAACAGATCTACTGTATGATGTTGCACTCTTAAGGGTAATGATAGTGTTTACTAAAGTTACAGAGATCACTGAATAAAGTACTTTCTGGGAATTTCTTGTTAAATCCTGGTGTTAAAGAGCAAAGGATACTGTTTCTTCAATTGAGATCAAACTGAATTTCATACCACTTCCAGTAGGGTCAAGTTATGCATCTGTGTAGTGATATTGTCTAAAATAGTCTAACTTTTTGTTTATCCATATAACTTTAAAGGTATAATTAGAAGACACTCTTTATAACAAATTTGTTTTCCCAAGAAAATAATGTTCATAGTAGTAAAGGCCCCTGGAAGATGGGCAGGTCTGGTTCAACCTGTGTATTTTTTAGGATCTGTTATGATTGAGGTGATATGACTTCTGAACCAAGAAATATTAGAGGAGAACTGAAAAAAATATGTTTATTTTATCTGACTTGGAAATTTATAAAAATATATGAAAATATACACAAGGTTTATTAAGAAATTAAAAGGTGATTGTCATAATAAAATTATAATAAAAATAAAATTAACATGTTGCAGTGTTACATTTGTCTGTCATTAATAGTTGATGTGATGATATATTGTTTTATTCAACTTTTTTATTTAGCATTGTGCTTCTAGAACATTTTCAGATGTTAGCAAATTTTAGATTATTGAATGATTTTACAGTTGGAAAGGCTTTCAATTAACGTATGACTCTCTAAAAGTTGTAAATTAATATAATTAACCTCAAAATTGCAGCATTTATTTATGGTAGTGAGGCAGAAAATATGTTTATTTAGGTTTGAAATACTGATGTATTGAAGTTAAAACTTTATTTCCTAAAGTCCATTTACTTGACAGGTACTAACTGTGTCTTACATTAGGCAATGGGGTCTCAAAGCAAAGCAGAGATGGCCTTTGCGACTAAGAAATTTAAGGTCAAATAGTGAAGTCAGATAGACAGATGTTAACTATGTAAGGTAATACTTGAGGATATGTAAAGGAGTAGTATTACATCCCAAATGGAAGAGGATGGGAAAGGGGTCACGGATGACATCCTGGAAAGGACAATGTTCGAGAAATAGGAATATTTCACATCAGAGTTACAGGAAGGGCATCCTAAGCAGGTGATCCCACATCTGCAAATGCCCAGCAGGTGAAAGTGAACAGAAAATGGCAAGCAGTAATCAGTCCAATTAGAGAATTAAATATGAGGAGAGGGGGATAATGAATCTGGAGATATAAATAGCATCTAAACATAGAAGAGTCTCTCTAAAAAATATGGATAATTCCAACCTATCTATATATATGTTATTTCTCTTTTTTAGCTGGGAAGCTCTCAGTAGGAAATCAAGACCTTAATTTAAAAGACTATCAGTTAGACAAAGTAAAATCTAAAGGATTTTTATCTCCAACAGATTTTATATCTGTTTCATGTTATCCCATTCAATGTGCAAATATCTCTTAGTATTTATGATGTTTTTACTTAAATTAGGTTAAATATATTAGTAACCTAAGTGTATTATTGGTACCCAATGGAAGTCTGGTTGTTTTCATTAAGCACTTAGGAAGAGAGGAGTAATTACTATATTTTTTTTTCTGAATTTTTTATTAGTTAAATCCTTTGAATACTTGCTAAAGAGATATTGAATGAGTCCCTATTTTTAAATGCTGACACAGGGGCCCCTGGGTGGCTCAGTCAGTTAAGTGTCTGACTTTAGCTCAGGTCATGATCTCAGGGTCCTGGGATTGAGCCCCTTGTTGGGCTCCCCACTCAGCAGGGAGTCTGCTTGCCTCCCTCCCGCTACCCCTCCTCCCACTAGTGCTTAATCTCTCTCAAATAAATAAAATCTTAAAAACATTTTTTTCATGATTTCAGTCTTACTGATGCTTTAGTTAACATTATTCTCAGTTGTGATTTTTCATTAATGTGCATCATTTATTTCCATTCAATGCCTAGTGAAGAATTTTGTTATAATTGGAGCATTATTAACCATTACGATATTTAGCTGGTGGTGAATCTATGGTTATAAATGCATTAATGTCAAGATACTTACCATTATTACTAATAAGGTATTTTCAGTATTTGTGTATATTGAAATATTTATTGGCCTTTTTTTTTTTAACATTTCTTGCTTTTGGGTCAGCATTTATTTTATTATTTTTTGTATCCACTTTGGAAATTGGAAATTGGTTAAATTAGATTTAACCTGGGAGGAAAATTAGATATTTTTAATTTGTGAGATTTTAAGAGCTAAAGTGTCTTTGTTTATATTTTAAACTTTATTCTCTTGGGCACCTGGGTGGCTCAGTCGTTAAGCGTCTACCTTTGGCTCAGGTCATGATCCCAGCGTCCTGGGATCGAGGCCTGCATCGGGCTCCCTGCCCAGTGGAAGCCTGCTTCTCCCTCTCCCAGTCTCCCTGCTTGTGTTCCCTCTCTAGCTGTCTCTCTCTGTCAAATAAATAAATAAAATCTTTAAAAAAAATAAACTTTATTCTCTCAAAGGCTTACAAGAATATGCAGATATGTTGGGAGTGTTTTACACATAGTTTGATTTAGATTCAAATTTAGTGAATGCAAGTAGAAATCATTTAATAAAAATCATTTAATGCAAATCTTAGATTTTATATCATTTGGGACAAAATATTAAATATTTTTAAATGTGAATCCAAAAGGGAATATATTTTTTCATTTTTGTTACATACTTCTTCAGGACCATGAAAGTATTTCACTTGATCAATCTCATAATGTTTCTGTAAGAATAATAAAATGGAGGGCTGGTCATTTTATGTAGTATTTGTTATTGTTCAGTTAGGTAGTTTTGGTTGCAAAAAACAGCAAAATGAAACAGAGTCTGATTCAAGTTGATGTAGGGGGTGTATACATTACAGTTAAGGAATTATGTGAAATACAGAAATAAAGCAAAACAAAGCAAAACAGGAACCAATCAGGGCACATTATGAAAATCAGTGAAAAATAGCAGTCGTCAGAATGGCAAGATTGACCATACAAGTGGGAATCTCTGAAGTAGAAGCATAGCTGGACCTTCAGCAGCACACGGTTTGGCTCTTCACTCTACTGAAGGCAGAATTATCATCTGATTATGAGCTGATCCTGTGGTTACATAAGGATTAGTTTCTTATTCCTGCTTTACCACTTATTAGCTGAATGACAGAAGGTTACCTTTCTGCTGTCAAATGACCATGGTATTATTATCTGCTTCTACAGTTAAAAGCATTAAAAGAGATAATCTGTGTAAGAAAAGTATTTGGTACATCACAGTTAATGAACTGTAGAGCTGCCACCTTCACGTCCTCTTCCTTTTTTTTCTTCATCATCACCACCCTGACATTAATGTGGTTCATAAATTTTCTATGCTTCTGCTTCTGTCAGTATGTATTCTTACTTATTTCAACATTACCAGTTTTAATTAATTTTCATTCAAGTCTTTTCTTCAACTCATAGTCATGGTTTCCTCATAACCTTACCTTGTTTATAACCCTGCACTGTATCCTTTGTGATTTAGTTTCCTCTGCCAGTGGCCTGATTATCTCTAACTGCCCCAAAATCAAACTCCAAGGAGAAGAATACTTCCTGTTTCGCTTTTCTTTGACTCAAGATTGTAGTGTCAGATCATCCCTTAGTCCGGTCTGTGATTCTGTTAAGTTCAGAGCAGTAACTTGTTGAGTCTTGTGGTGTATCTGCTACTGGCCAGTAGAGGCCGAGGTGGCTCATTTTATCCAACGGCAATGATTATGGTGGTCACATGGCTACTACATCTGAATCAGTAGACATAAAAAGTGTTAGGATCAAACAGTTTACCAAATTATAGAACTAGTGGGAGTAGTAAAGCTGGGTCTTGAATAGTGATCTTGTGTCTCCCAACCCAATAACCTCTTCAATAGACTAAATATTCTTGGTAATCTTGAAATGTTTGAGCTATTATAAAATTGCCGTGCAAATTACTGGATAATTTTGCTACTTAAAATTTCAAAAAATCCTTAAGTATCAGAATTTAATTATTTATTATTTTAGTGTGAACCGAATTCTATTCCATGTACTGGAAAACAATGTTTTGTTTTAAAATATCTTTATTATAATTTATAATTGAATGCTCCTGACTTGTTCTTTTTGTTTTAACTTCTTTAGGCTGCTAAGTTGGCTATCACAGTGCAAGGCTTGGAGTCCCAATGGGGGACTCAGGATCAAGACGATCTACCCTGGTCTCCCGGTTGCCAATATTCAGGAGAAGTATTAGCAGAAGACATGATTCTCTTCCTTCTTCACCATCCTCCAGTAATACGGTTGGTGTCCACAGTTCCTCTCCTTCCAGCACTAACTCAAGCTCAGGTAGTACAGGTAAACGCAGGAGCATATTCCGTACTCCTTCCATTAGTTTCCACCATAAGAAGGGGAGTGAACCTAAGCAAGATGCTACCAACCAGAACCTTAGTATTTCAAATGGTGCTCAATCTGGTCATAGCAGTATGCCAAAACTGAGTTTGGAAGAACATATTAAAACCAGGGGAAGACATTCTGTTGGTTTTAGCAGTTCACGAAATAAGAAGATAACAAGATCTTTAACAGAAGATTTTGAAAGGGAAAAGGAGCACTCAAGTAATAAGAATGTCTTTATAAATTGCCTAAGTTCTGGCAAAAGTGAGGGGGATGATTCTGGATTCACAGAAGAACAAACTCGCCGTTCTGTTAAGCAGTCAACAAAGAAGCTACTTACTAAATCCTTTTCATCTCACTATAAATTTTCTAAACCAGTTCCACAGAGTCAATCCATTTCATTGGTACAACAGTCTGGATTCTCATTGGAAATTACAGAGTACCAAGAGAGAGAGCCTGTATTAGTAAGAACTTCTCCATCTTGTTCTGTGGATGTAACAGAACGGGCAGGAAGCTCTTTACAATCTCCGCTGCTTTCTGCTGATCTTACAACAGCTCAGACACCTTCAGAGTTCTTAGCCTTGACTGAAGATTCTGTGTCTGAAACGGATGCATTTCCTCAAAGTGGAAGTATGGCATCCCACTGTGACAACTTTGGCCACAATGATTCTACCTCTCAGATCTCTTCCAATCCTGCTGCTGTTACAAAGACAACAATAGACCTTATGGGAACTGTTCCCTGTGCAATTATGTCTCCTGGAAAATACAGGTTAGAAGGCCGATGTAGCACTGAATCTAATTCCTTATCAGAAACCTCTGCTGCTAATCAGAAGGAAGTGTTATTGCAAATCACTGAACTACCTGTTATGAATGGGAACAACTCAGAGACTCACCTATCGGGTGATATGCAAAGAGAAGAACATATGGTAGTACAAAATGGTGAAAAAATGTTGGCGACAAGCTCCCCAAGGAAACTTGGATTTTATGAGCAACATAAAGCAATAGCTGACCGTGTTAAAGGGATTCATCCTATTTCAGATTCAAGGATAATACCCTCTTCTGGTGATCATCATATTTTTAACAAAACATCATATGGATATGAATCAAACCCTGCCAAAGGTAAGCTGATTTTCTTTGTATCGTAAATACGAAATATAATTTTCATTCTAATTTATTTAATTTTCTTATTCCATCTCATGAATAGAAACCACCTTTTCCTTATTTTTCACTCTGTAGTATTTTTTCTTATTTATAATTTGTTTTAAATCTTTTCTCTACTTGATTTTAAACTTACTTCACTTGTATTACACTAAAAATGTAATTCAGCAATATCACTCATTTCTCTTAGTTGTGTTGTTCAGATTCTGGCCCTCAGAAGAGAGTGGAAAGAAATTAATTTTATTTGGAGTGTGGCTTTATCTAAAATAAGGATTTATTTTTGTAGAGTAAATGGTTTTAGAGTATTGGTATTTCTTAGTCAATGAAATTAATTTTATTTCTTAGTTAATGAAATGGATATATTCCAGCCAAATCACTATAAAAGAAATTTGTATAACTTAAATTCTATTTCCTATTTTAACAAAACTTGAATTATTAAGTAGAATCTATGTTTCAGCACAAATAATCTCTATCTTTAAATATAATAGGCTTGCAAGCTTTAAAAATACTGTCCTTGGAGCCTGGATACTGTGGTTCTAACCTTGCCTCTGTCATTAAATACCTGTGTAACCTTGGGTACCTGCTCTTTGGTTAAGAAAAAAAGGGGGGGGGTGGTTGAATTACTCCAGTATGTCATTTAACAGAAAACTTTGTTATTTAATATAAATTTCAGTTAAGAAAACTGTTGAATATATGCCACCTACTGGACTGTATTTGACATTATTTTTATTAATTTTTTTCTCCTGCTGCCACTGCTTCTGCTGTTGCTACTTCTGCTATTCCTATTACTGTTACTGCCAACTAGTTCTCCCAACATAGAATGCTTATTATGTCTCATTTCCCATTCTGTGGACTTTGGATACATTAATTCATCAAATTCTCACATGATTGTAATCGCTACTATTATAGTCACCCATTTTACAGATAAGATAGTTGGAACACAGATATGTTAAGTAATGTGTCTGAAGTCACAACGTTAGTAGATAATTGTTTGGGATACAAGCCTTATGAGGCAGGCATCAGTGGTCTCCGTTTTACAAATATGAAAACTGAGACCAAGGGATCATACAGCTGTTATGTGGCACGGTCAAATTACAGCTATCTCAATCCAAAACTCAGGCTCTTAGGGACTAGGCTTAGTGACTTCATGACCCCAGCTCTTTCCAAAACATTAAGAATAATACTAAATTATTACATAAAATTTATAATAAGTCAAATTATATATTAGAGTGTCAAGAATCATAAGATTATATGATTACTCCAATTAGTCTCTCCATGAATATAACAATTTTAAAGTTTTATTTGTTTAAAAGATTTTATTTATTTTTGCAAGAGAGCAAGGGAATGAGAGAGAGAGAGAGCGCGCACAAGCAGAGGGGAGGGGCAGAGGGAGAAGCCGACTCCCCGCTGAGCAGGGAGCCCGATGCGGGACCCGATCCCAGGACTCTGGGATCATAGACCTGAGCCGAAGGCAGCTGCTTAACTGACTGAGCCATCCAGGTGCCCAATTTTAAAGTTTTAAATGCATGAATGAATTATCTAGCTGTATAATTGTACAGCCTAATATTTTTCACATTTGACACAAGATCATTTTTATGCATCTGCTTACTTTTTAAATTTTTGATCTTGGTAGCCTTTTTTGTACTTATGGCTTTAGTTATATTAATTCTTTAATTATAATATAGTAATAATAAGAACAATGCTGATGATGATATTGATGATGGTCACCTTTTTGTACACTTAATGTGCGCCCAAAACATGCTAAGCAATTTGTTTGCATTGTTTCATTTAATCTTTTTTTAAAAATTTATTTTTTAAAAATTTTAATTCCAGTATACTTAACATACAGTGTTATATTAGTTTCGGGTATACAATATAGTGATTCATCAATTCCTTATCTTAGTGCTCATCAAGATAAGTGTCATTTAATCATAACCAAAATTTTATATGGCAGTTATTAATAATTAAGGATTAAGTCAAATAACTTTATGAAATCACACTGTTAGCAAATGGTGGATCTCAAATTGGAATTTAGGCAGTTTTTAAAAGAAATAGCACAAAAAAATGGTAGAAATGTACTTATCCTGATTATATCTAATTCTTATTTAGAAATAATCATTTGCCTCAATGCCAAATTGAATGCTATATATGCTTATCTCTATGGGAATATCTTGCTGACTATTAATCTGTTGACTAAGATCCTAATTGTGAGCCATTTAACACATTAAAGTAATTTCGATGAATTTGATAATGTGTTGCTGGTTCTTGGGACATTAGCTGTTTATTCATGTTATCTACAACTTGTAAAAAAGAGGGATAGACAATTAAGCTGGTAATGTCAACAAGGAAAAGACAATTAGTATTCTATCCTTCATTATGTGGAGAGGTTCTTGTGCTATTCATAAGGATTTTATAATTTGGAAGTTCAACATTTTAAAACCAGTTAAGTTAATGTATTTTACGTAAGAAAGAGTTGCTGTGTACACTAAAGTCCATAATACTGAATTTATTCTGTATTTATAATGGAAGATGTTTAAACTAGTGTTTAATACATATCTGAATGTCTGAGTTGTATAGTCATATCAAAAATAATAATATAAAGTTGAGCTCTTTATCTGTTTATCTACTCATTGTTGATGGACACTTAGATTGTTTCCATACTTTAGCTATTATACATAATGCTACTATAAACATGGGGCTACAGATATCTCTTTGAGATAATGATTTCATTTCCTTTGGATATATGCCCAGAAATGGAATTCCTGGATCATATGGTAACTTTATTTTTAATTCCTTGAAGAAACTCTATAATTTTTCCATAGTCGCTGTACCAGTTTATACCCCCACCATCAGTGTATAAAGGTTCCCTTTTTTTCAGTCTTGACACTACTTGTTATCTTTTGACTTTTTACTAACAGGCATCCTAACTGGTGTGATGGGATATCTCGTTGTGGCTTTGATTTACATTTCCCTGATTATTAGTGATGTTGAACGCCTTTTCATATACCTGTTCGCTATTTTGTATGTCTTTTTGGAAAAAAAATGTCTATTTAGCCTTTTTGCCTGTTTTTAAATTGGGTTATTATTATTTTCTGTTGAGTTGTATGAGTTCCTTGTATATTTTGAATATTAACCCCTTATAGGATATGTTATTTGAAAATATTTTCTCCCATTCCATAATTTGCCTTTTCATTTTGTTGATTGTTTACTTTGCTGTGCAGAAGCTCACTTCGAAATAGTCCCATTTTGTTTATTTTTGCTTTCGTTGCTTTGGTTTTTGCTGTGAATTTCAAGAAGTCATTGCCAAGACTAATGTCAAGCAGCTTACCCCTACTTTTTTTTCTAGGAGTTTTACACTTTCAGGCCTTTTGTTCAAATCTTTAATTCATTTTGAGATGGTTTTTTTGTACGCTATAAGATGGGGTTCTAGGTTCATTCATTTGCATATGGCTATCCAGTTTTCCCAACACCATTTACTGAAGAGACTATCCTTTCTGCATTGCATATTCTTGGGTCCTTTGGTGAAAATTAATTGCTCATATATGATGGTTTTATTTCTGGGCTCTTTATTCTGTCCCTTTGATCTATGTGTCTGTTTTCATGCCAACACCATAATGTTTGATTGCTATAGCTTTGTAGTATAGTTTGAGATCAGGAAATGTGACACCTGCAGCTTTCTTCTTTCTCAAGATTGCTTTGGCTACTTGGGGTCTTTTGCGGTTCTTTTGTAGAATAGTTTTTTTGTATTTCTGTGAAAAACCTCATTATAATTTTGATAGGGATTGCATTGAATCTGTAGGTTGCTTTAAGTAGTAAGGACATTTTAACAATATTGATTCTTCCAATCTATGAACACAGAATATATTTCCATTTATTTATGTATTCTTCAACTCCTTTCATCAGTGTCTTATAGTTTCCAGCAGAGTGATCTTTCCCTTCTGTGGTTAAATTTGATTCTAAGTATTTTATCCTTTTTGATGATATTATAAATGGGATTGTTTTCTTAATTTCACTTTCTGATAGTTCATTGTTTGTAGTTTGGCCTCAGGTCTCACAAAGACCCTTTTAAGTATGGTGAGCAGGGTATTAGTCAAGGTAACATATTAGCAGAGAGCTGAAGGTGATGAGGGAGTAAGATATACAAATATTTAAAAGAAATATAACTGTGCAAAGGCTATGGGGTAAAGGCCGTGGGACTGCAGTGTGCCTGCAACTGCAAGAAGTCCAGTGCAGCATAAGCAGAGTGAAAGAGGAGGACTCAGTAGAAGGTGAAGTTGGAGAGGTGAACTGGGGCAGGGGGACAGAATAGGGTCATATCATAAGGAAACTGATAGGCTATTGTGAAAATATCAACTCTATGACTAGAAGAGTGATCATGACCAATGTCACTTAATGTCTTCAGTGTATCATTCTGGTTACCATGTGGAAAGCAGGCTGTGTTTTTTGGGGGGAGAGAGGCAGGTGGGACTAGGCAAAAGCAGGAGATGGTTTAAGTATTATAGTAACCCAAGCTAGGGTTGATGGAGTTTGGTCCAGGGTATTCATGGGGAAGGTAGTAAGAAGTGATGAGATTCTGTATACACTTTGAAGGTAATAAGGACAGGATTTGCTTATGTGATTTTGTGAGGTATGGAGAAGCCAAGGATGACTATGAAGGTTTTCAGCTTTGAAGTGATTACATGATTAAGTATACTAAATTTACCACTATTAATTAAAAAATTTTTTCTGTGATAGAGAGTTTTTGAATGACAGTAAGAGTTTCTCATTTTCTTTCAGTGGAACATTTATAAAACTACATTTAAGCATTTGTATTAATTTTTATTTATTTATTTATTTATTTATCTATTTTAATAGTTCTTGCCAGTAGCTTCAGTCCATATCGTGAAGGAAGATTTATAGAAAGGCGACTGCGATCCTCATCTGAAGGAACTGCAGGGAGTAGCAGAATGATTTTGAAACCAAAAGATGGAAATGTAGAAGAAGTGAATGGTCTAAGAAAGCAAAGAGCAGGTTCATCATCTTCAAAAATGAACAGCATGGTAAGTATATGCATATACTTGCATTTATAAAATAATTATGTATGTGACTGGGATATTCATGCCTCTTGCGATATGAAAACAGACTGACAAAAAAAAAAAAAAAAACAGACTAGAGAATAGATACTTCATATTTGAAGGGAAAATTGGTCTCCTTAGTTGATGTCCCAAGTTAGAGAGGCTACGTTTTCACTTGAGACTCTTATGCGTCATGACAGATTATAGCACACCATGATGGTTACCCTTAATTCGTATCTTCCTTGCTTCCATGGAAAGTTTTATATTCTCTCTTCTAGAACAAGACCTGGGATACACAAGCTAAGAAAAAAAGCTGATCATCATGAGGGTACCCTTTGATAACCATTATTTCACACCATCTCTCTACTCTATAGCCACTCTAAAAATGTCCAGTTATAAGCCACACTTATGCCAGTACCACCCATTGACCCCTTGGTGGATCCTCCTCTGCCTGTCCTTTACAGTTGCCTGTTCACACAGAATGAGGAGCCTTTGGGGTCAAGACAAAATGCCCATCCAAAGCTTTGACACATTCTAGGTAACCAAGATTCCAGATTCCTTGTCCAAACTGCAGGAGCCTTCAGGTGAGGGTGAAGGTAGCGTGTGTACAGGGGAGTCGGGTCTTAGTTTGCACTTGGGGGCTGTGGTGTCTTAGAGGCATGTGTAGGATGCTCCTTCACAGTGAGAGATAAAGCCAGGGTGGGAAGAGGTGATGAGTGGACTACCTACCGCCCAGGAGGTCCGGAACGCCTCAGGTCTCACAAATACTGGGGTGGGCTTGACTTTTGGAGTTCTCTTTGCTCACTTTCTCGCAGATGTTTCCTTTTTCAGCAGTAGTTTTGATTCTTGATATTTAACAGTGTTTCCTAAAAATGATCTGTCTACCTATTCATGGATATGTGTGAAAAATGCTCAAAACTATATTACTTGTATATTTTATCTCTATGTATTTTAGATGATTTTGTTTCAAATGAAAATAGGTCATCTGATTTTGACAATTGTGTTGTGAAGAAGTCTTAAGTGACTGAGGCAACACTGAGTGAGAGCAAAACCATTGTGCCTGAAGTTAAAAGTTCTAGCAATTAGGTTAGGTTTGGACAGACCTTAATCTTGGGCAAATCAGTAACTACAAAACAACAAATGATAGTGGACTTTTTGTTTCCGTTATACTAAAAAATGGTTGTGTGTGTGTGTGTTTATATTTGTACATAGAGAAAGATCCTGTATTATATTTCATCTTTTTTTTGGTGTTGTTTTATTATTATTGCTGTTGCTTTTTTTTTAGAGAAAGAGAGAGTGCTTGTGTGTGGGCTGGGGGTTATTGGGGGGAAGAGGAGCAGAGGGAGAGAGAGAATCTTAAGCAGGCTCCGTGCCCCGCACAGAAACTGACACAGGGCTCAATTCCATGACCCTGAGATCATGACTTGAGCCGAAATCAAGAGTCAGATCATTAACTGACGCCCCACAGTTGCTATTTTTTAAGTGCAAGAACATGTTAAAAAAGATTTACAGCTGATGCAACATTAAAATTTATGGCTAAAATGACTTTTTATGAAACATTTCTCTTCACAAAATTCTCATTTTTCCTTTATAGAGATGTATTTATATTAATAATTGTACACTATGTATTAGCCTTTTCCAAAGTTGGGCCTTTAACATATTCTATCTCATGTTTTTAAATAATATATTTAAATAATTCTCCTTATAACATCACAAATTACGCTTCTTACCAGATCCACTTTCAAGATTTAAAATTTAAAATGTCAGAACACAAAGATGCAAGTTTGTTCTTTTATTTGAGGCTTTTTACAGAATTTTCAAAAAGTGTCCCTGTCCATCGTCCACTAGATGGCAGGGTTACATCATTGCCATGGTTGGGGAAAGGCTATCATTGTTAGAACCAGAAACTTGGTTAAAATATTGTACACGTTCATTGAATTTACAGGTCACACTTGTTGAAATAAATACTGATGCTTGAATTTCCATATGAAACCTATCAAAAATTATTTCATGACTTTACTGTTTTCTTTGGATTTCACAACTTATAGCTCATCCTTTTTATTCACAGTGTAATCATGAATTTAAAATGCATAAAATATATTCTTTAACTCATAGCAATATAAGGAACAAATGTTAGGACTCTTCAGTAATTTTAGTTATATGTTAAAAAGTGACTTATATATTTAAGAAATTATAGCTTTATGTGTGAATAGTGACACACATTTTTTTTATTCCTCTTGCAAAGTAATTCAAGCAAATGTATGTATTTAAGAAAACATTCATGTTCAGTTATTCTTTCCTTTTAGAGCAATAATAATAGTAACATGTATTTTTAATACTTATTTGGACCAAGGGACTGCTCTTAATGCTTCATGTGTATTATCACATCGAGTCCTTAGTCATACTATGACCCAAGTGATGCTATTATTAATCACATTTATAAAAGAGGACAGTAAAGTACTGAGAAGATAAGCATCTTGCCCCAAAATACAGAGAGTAGGTGGCAAAGATAGGATTTAGATTTGGATTCTACCTGTCTGACTTTAAACCCTAGATGCTTTGTGGGGAATATAATAGATTTAAAATTAATTTTTTTGCATTATTTCCGTGTAATGAAGTTAACACAGTTAAGGCAGCCTATACTTGCTCTAGGTATAGGCTACCACCCTCTGTAAGGGATACAAAAAAGAAACAAAATTTAGTGCTGAATCTGAACTTAAAATGCGGTAGTATTTATTGATGTGCTAATGAATGGTATCAACATCTTTACTGAAAGATATCTCATCTAGAAAGGAATTTTGTCACAAAAAAAATTCATATTTAGAAGGAACTCGAGTATTTTGTCTAGTTCATGGGGATTTAAGGTTACCCATAGAATACGGCTTTATTTATTAAGATGCTGAGGGTTTCTGAATGACCAGAGATACACTCTAATAAGTTAGATAGACCACAATTCTAGTGTTTTTAGTGTATTTGTATGGGGATATTTCAGTTTGAAGGGAGAGGGGAGGATGTATTAACTCTTTGAACATCAGGGGCTCAGAAGAAATTGGAGTTGGCTTAAATTTATTACAGGAAGCTAAAATATACCTGGAAAAATTTGATAAGCATTCACATTTATTATATATTTTCAGGCTGTTTTATTTATTTATTTATTTATTTTTTTTAAAGATTTTATTTATTTATTTGAGAGAGAGAGAATGAGAGAGAGCACATGAGAGGGGGGGAGGGTCAGAGGGAGAAGCAGACTCCCTGCCGAGCAGGGAGCCTGATGCGGGACTCGATCCCGGGACTCCAGGATCATGACCTGAGCCGAAGGCAGTCGCTTAACCAACTGAGCCACCCAGGCGCCCTCAGGCTGTTTTAAATAAAGATTTTCCTTCATTTTCCTCTATTGAGTTATTTCCTTGATAAAATAGTATGGTCCAAATATTTTAGAAAGCTTTTCTAAAAATAGGCTCGTTCTTTCTAGGAACTTTCCCTCCAGACTGTGGTATATAAATGAATAAATTTAAGGATATGTCATGGTTTCTCCAACAGTTTTATACAGTGACATTTAACTCCATATGTATTTGCAAGATCACCTTGCTCTAAAAAAAATTATTAATATGAGGATATATTCATATGTAATGGACATTCATATGTAATGGATAATACAGAGACTCTGGCATCCTTACAGCGAGGAAAGGGCTGGAATATATGAATAAGGATAAGCTAGGATATGTGTTCACAAATAACCTCCAAATCTTAGTGACTTTCACAGTATGGATTTATTTCTCAGTCAGGCTATATGTTTGTTGTGGAAGGTTCTGGGAGTTCTGTTTAATGTCTCATTCTGTGTCCGGGCTGTTCAACCAGCTACCATTGCAAATATTGCCTTTCATCATGGCAAAAAGAGATCTCTGGAGGTTCTCATCCCGGTAATAAATGCTCTGACCTGTGAGAGACTCATTTCACTTTCTCTCACAATTTATTGACTAGTTCTAGTCACTTAGCCCAAACTAGCCACAAAAACTCCAAGAAATACAGTCTCTTCCTTGTGTCTGGAAGGTGTAGACCAGATATATTTGGTGGGCACTAATGACTCTCATATTCTCAAAAAATTGAGTGTATCTCAGTTCTTTTAATTAACTGATAATTCCTGTACCCCTAATTTACGTGGAGTCTTGCTCACATGCTTAATTGACATTATTAAATATATATGTAACTTAATGTCTTTTGCTAATTTCTACCACTGAGGCCCAGCTGCTAATGTTGAGCAGGGACTCCAAGAGGCAGTGGGAAAAGAAGAAAGTACATTCATGTTCAAAGAAACACCCCACCTTTACCATCCACCAGGCAAATGAGCTCTACTGGCCTTTTGGTATATGTACTTTCACACTTACATTCTGTTGCATGAAGGTTTTTGAAGCTCAAAATTAAAAGCAAAGGAAAGATGATAATTAGAAGATCTACTTCAAGAAATGTTTCCTCCTAACTCTGAAATCCTAAATGAGACTTCCAGATATGTAAAAATGTTACTGGCTTTTTGAGAGTTAAAATAATGATCTCAGCTTTTGTTTAACTCGTTGTCAAGGGAATTAAAGGTAATATCATTGCAAGCTACAAGTACATTTAATGAGAAGAAGGAGCCATTAATATTTGTAAGGAAATGGAGGCACACAAATCGTTCTTCTCAATCCTCATAAATTTTCAGAAGGAAAATCACAAGTATCACTCATTAAACATTGAATTACATTTGTTGATAACTAGTACATTAATTTTAGATTAATAGCACTAATCCATAATCCCTGTATTGATTTTTCTAGTTACTAATGATACTTTTCCCATCAATGTACTTCTAACTTCTATCACATATATGGCACCCACTACTTAGTTATTTGAATGAATAGATTTCATTTTACCTATTAGACCACATTCATTTAAATGGAAGAAGTTTTGTACACATTAGCGTTTCTGATAGCATCTAGTATAGTGCCTGATACATAATAAATATGGGTGAATTAAAGGTATAATTGTTGATCAGGTTGTGACATATGCTCATATAGATATGAATTTCGTAGAATCGTTGTATGTGGTGTGCTAATGCACATTTTTTGACATTTTAATTTGTCAAATTACATTTATTTGTCATATATTTGTCAAATACAAATGTGCACATGATTTTATGATCACTGTTTGATACAGCTCTGATTTTTGATCCTAAGGATCCTAAGTCCCTGTTCAAGATCATACCAATTATGATATTCTTCCAGTAGAAACATATTTCATTTTAGGATAGTCAGCCTTATGGAATGGTTTCCAGGATCATATTAGTACCACAGTATGGACATACCATACAGAGAGGACAAGAAATAGTCAATTATTTGTAATATTTTTGGATAATCTATTAAAAGTGTATTAAAATATATTAAAAAATGTATTAAAATATATATTAAATATATTTAAAAATGTAAGTTCTTGATCAAATATGTCTAAGGTGATGTTTTAAAACTCCCCTGAATATTTTATCTAGTCTCATTCACTTCATTTCTTATAAACTGGCAGACTCAGAATTGACTTTAAAAAAGCAGAACTGGATAAAACATTCCATTCATTTTTTTTTTTTTTTCTCCTAGTTTTGGGGATGAGTCATTTTCATTTAGAAGCTATCACAATTTGTATGTTTGGTGCACAGAATTATGAATATCTTATTCATAGAGTTAACTCACTTCATCTAAAATGACTTGAAGACCAGTTTGAGTAAATAAAGTTGCAGTATCATAATTATTACCACTTCTCTTCATAAAGTTCACATGAGATGTACCTAGCACTTAATTTTTTCCTTTGTGCTTTTTTCCTGAATGCAAGTGTCTTAGGCTGTAAGGTCCACTATAACAAAATATCCCAAACATACATGTTTATTAAGAACAGTACATATTTCTGCTTATTGCTGTTTATCAAGAAAATATTTGAGATGGACAGTAGTAGAAGGCAATTTAAGATTCTTTTCTTTAACCATACTACATCTAGGTAACTATAAGATAGTTTATATCTCTTCTAAAAATAAGAAATTGGAAAATAAAGTTAATTTACCTTTTATTCTTGGGGTTAGAATGCAAAAATGACAATTTTATTTTTAATTGGATCAAGTTATCTTAATTTTCTGTGAGATGAAAACTATTTTATGCCTTATTTAGGTAACCCCATGGGCTGGCTAGTTTTCATAGCATGAGAGAGAATATTTATTGATTCAGAATCCATGACAAATCTCTGACCATCTAAACAGCTCTACGATCAATGTATAACACAGAATTGACCTTGAATAAAATAACTCCCGTTTCTGAGGGACTAGTCATTGGAATTTGAAGCTTTTACATTATTCTAGTTAAACAATAAAGAAAAAATTATTTTTCTTGAAGTTATTATATTATTTTAAAATTTAAATTTAAATACTTATTAATTTTAGGGGTGCCTGGGCGGCTCAGTCAGTTAAGCGTCTGCCTTTGGCTCAGGTCATGATCCCAGGATCCTGGGATCGAGTCCCCATCAGGCTCCCTGCTCAGCGGGGAGCCTGCTTCTCCCTCTGCCGTGCCCCCTGCTTATGCTCCCTCTCCCTCTCTCTCTCTGTCGAATAAATAAATAAAGTCTTTAAAATAAATAAATACCTATTAATTTTAGAAAATTAAATAAAAGAAATTTCGACTTCCAAGTTCAAGAAATATACAATTATAATAAACTTGTGCCTGATGGTAAGTGATAATGAACATCTTTTCGTTTGTCTGTTGGCCATCTGTATGTCTTCTTTGGAGAAATGTCTGTTCACGTCTACTGCCCATTTTTTAATTGGATTATTTGTTTTTTGGATGTTGAGTTTTATAAGTTCCTTATATATTTTGGATACTAATCCTTTATTGGATATATCATTTGCAAATATCTTCTCCCATTCCATTGGTTGCCTTTTAGTTTTGTTCATTATTTACTTTGCTGTGCAGAAGCTTTTTTTTTAAATTTTATTTTATTATGTTATGTTAATCACCATACATCATTAGTTTTTGATGTAGTGTTCCATGATTCATTGTTTGCGTATAACATCCAGTGCTCCATTCAGTACGTGCCCTCTTTAATACCCATCACCAGGCTAACCCATCCCCCCACCCTCTCCCCTCTAGAACCCTCAGTTTGTTTCTCAGGGCTTTTTGTTTTGATGTGGTCCCAATAGTTTATTTTTGCTTTTGTTTCCCTTGTCCCAGGAGACATACCTAGAAAAACATTGCTACAACTGATATCAAGGAGGTTACTGCCTATGTTCTTTTCTAGGATTTTGATGGTTTACTGTCTCACATTTAGGTTTTTCATCCATTTTGAATTTATTTTTATGTATGGTGTAAGAAGTGGTCCAGTTTCATTTCTTTGCATGTTTCTGTCCAGTTCTCCCAACACCATTTATTGAAGAGACTGTCCTTTACTCATTGGATATTCTTTCCTGTTTTATCAAAGACTAATTGACCATATAGTTGTGGGTTTATATCTGGGTTTTCTATTCTGTTCCATTGATTTATGTGCCTATTTTTTTTGGTGCCAGTACCATGCTGTTTTGATTACTATAGCTTTGTAATATAACTTAAAGTCCAGAATTGTGATGCCTCCAACTTTGCTTTTCTTTTTCAAGCTTGCTTTGACTATTTGGGGTCCTTTGTGGTTCCATACAAATTTTAGGATTATTTGTTCTAGTTCTGTGAAAAATGCTGTTGGTATTTTGATAGGGATTGCTTTAAATGTATAGATTGCTTCGGGTAGTATAGGTATTTTAACAGTGTTTGTTCTTCTAATCCATGAGCATAGAATGTCTTTCCATTTCTTTGTGTAGTCTCCAGTTTCTTTCATCAGTGTTTTATAGTTTTCAGAGTATAGGTCTTTCACCTCTTTGGTTAGGTTTATTCCTAGGTGTCTGATTATTTTTGGTGCAATTGTAAATGGGATTGTTTTCTTAATTTCTGCTGCTTCATTATTGGTGTATAGAAATGCGACAGATTTCTGTACATTGATTTTGTATCTTGTGACTTTACTGAATTTATTTATCAGTTCTAGCAGTTTTTCAGTGGATTCTTCTGGGTTTTTTATATATAGTATCATGTTTTCCATATGACAGCAGCTTAAGTTGAGCAAAAGACAGACAGTGGCAAAAATTGTGGGCATTATGCAAGAAGCATGTATTTGATCCTCCAAGAAACTTGGCAACTGTCAGAGAATCACACATTACCCACCTCTGTCTTGCTCTGTGGCCTCTGCACCTGCTGTTACTGCTTTTTCTCCTTCAGAGCTTCCTGTGGATTGTGCCTCAGGCTAGTTCTGGTCTGAGAGAAATTTGTGGTGTCAGAGTATGTGTATGCCAGGGGGAGTGGGGAGTATTAAACACTTTAGAAGGGAAGAAAACCTATAAAATATCTTTAGTCACTAAAAATATAAAAAAGGCAATAATTCTTAAAAATGTAGTAAATTAATGAACAACTTTATGATATTTTCATACTTCTTTTTTTCCCCCAAACACCTTTAGTGCCTTCTAATCTTTAATATAAGAATATGCATTTTTTTCTCTTTGTTAACCTTGTCTGGAATAAAATATATTGCTTAAAAATCAAAGGCAAACTATTTCTTCTAACATATAAACATGATCAAAATAAACAAATTTACAAAATAGGAATTCTTTTACATCATACATGATTTTAACTTTTCATTTTAAGCAAGTAGGGTGTGATGAAAGGAACAATGATTTGGAAAAGGTTACCAAATTCCAGTCATTTCCTTCACTTAATAATAATACCTTCTACCTCATAGAGTTATAAAGATCAGATAATACATATTTTATGTGAAAAGTTTCTGCAAATTTTAAAGTGCTGTACCGATGTGAATGATAGTGAATTTTTATTAATAACAAGGATCAAGCCAGAAACTAAAATAAAAAATAATATTGCCTTTTAAAGTAGTCATTTAGAAAGAAAAAAGTATTTTAAAAGCCAAACTCACATTTAAAATATATCTTAACATGACAGTAAGTTGAGTTGGCTCTTTAAGCCACAACAAAAACAGCCCTTAAGAAGTTCTTTATGTGTTATTGCTTTATTAGAATAATCTATTTACCTGGTTTCTCATTTGGTTAGTTTTGGAAATGGATACATTTTTCAAAATCAATTTATATTGCTTAGAAAAAAATAATAGGTACATTTAAGATTTGCATATTTTACTACATTTATGTTACACTTTAATTAGAAAGTTTACTCGACCTAGTTATTTCTTGATTATGAAATTAAGAAAAAAGCATCTGCCCTTAAGACACTGTCCTGGCTATTAACAAAGAAATTTAATTTGCATCCTTTGCTTTCTTAAATAGTTCTGTGGACATCTATGTGGACACTTACATAATTAATCACATCATAATTTGATAAATTACTACTTTAAAAGTATCTTCTGATAAATTGCAAGATAATGTTATCCAAAATGGTAATAGGCAGTGACATCAAAGACAAAAAATTATGTTGAAAAAAATAGTGATTTATAAAGTACCTTATTTACTTTAAAACAAATTTTGAACTATAGTGTATTTAGTAATAGTACTTGTCTGGTCATAATTTAAGATTTCTGAACCTTTGTGAGAAAACTTTATAATGCACTGAAGTTTTTGCTCTTTCTTTCTTACTTCTTTCTTCATTCTTTTGGAAGAATACACCCACCAGTAGGGTTTTTAGCTTGACTATTTAGACTATATGGATTTGAATGGGAGGCAAGCAGCTGTCAGATAATTCATATCATGTATTAGGAGCTAGTTGGGGTGAGACAGTACATCTCAGCATGCTGTTCCCTTCAGTAGATTTATGTTCCAAAGAAATGCAGATACATTAATATAAATAGTGATTTTTCAGTGAAAAGAAGATCAACCACCTAGCTATGGTTCATGAATCACAGTGATTCTCTTTCTTTTATTTTTTAATAATAATAACAGTATATAGAAACTATCACTGGGCCAAGTGGGTACGAGAATACACTGATCTTAAAGATTTAACTTAACCCAGCAGTCCACTGGAAGTTGCTATAGCTGAGAAAAAAAGAACTGAAGCAGAGATGCTGGGTTTACATTTAGAAAAAGAGAAAGGAACTATTAATGCATGCTTTTCCCCAATAGCATTCATCTCTCTAGGAAGTCCTGCATAACAAAAGGGAGTTGGGACACCATTAACTTTTATGAAGTGATACTATGATTTCTTGAAGGGAACTTACTGTTACACAGTTGGAAGCCTATAAGGTCTGTTAACTGAAGAAGTTCAAAGATAAACCTCTGTTGTTCAGTATATGGTTTTGTTTTCTGTGTTTTGATTCAGTGCAGTGGGGTTGAACATAAAAGTGCTAAAATCTCCAGCTTTTCATGATTCTTTCCTAGTTGTTATAAGTAGACCATTAAGTAATTTTAAGGAAATCAGAACGCTTGACCCGTACAAATGATTTTTACAGAAATTGGTTTTTGTTCTTATAAAAGAACAACATAAAATAAAGTGATTTCCCAATTTTGACACTGTGGCTTTTCTAAAAGTTACTATATTTATGTAAAAATAATAATTCTTTCAAGATAAAATAGCAAATTATTCTGGTTCAACAAGCAAGTCTATTTCAGTAAAGCAATAGATAAAACCTTCATTAAAAAATACTTTAAAAAATAAGTTTTTAAAAACAAAACAGAATTGCATAATAAAATCACAATAGAATTGCTTAGAGTACAGCAGCCCAAATTGAAGAAGAATTCAGAAGATAATTCTGTTAAATGGACTTACTAGGTGAGTAATGTGAATTCTCAGTTGAGCTCAGTGCTAGCTATGTGTCCAGGACAAGTGTTAGGTACTGTTTGAAAGGGATGCGGATGTCACGGTGAGCAGGGAGAGGAGGTCTCTTTATTTATGGAGGCTGAATTATACGATATTAAAAAAAAAAAAGGAAAGTATTGCTTTTAAAAAAATCTAGATCTTCTGTGAGGGTCATGGAATTCTTACATTTAAAAAATAAGGTTCCTTACTTGCAAGGACACCTAACTAGAAATTACTGGTTCTGTAATCTATTACAGATCTAAGTAATGTATCAAATAGTGAGCAGTCCACTAACAACTCTGAAAAATAGAAGTGAGGGGATATAGTTGGCTCTTAATTATTGGTGAAGTAGCACAAAGATTCAAGTAAGATGAATCCAAATTATTTTGCAATGAAGAAATAAATAAAATTCAGCTTTAAATTTATTCATATATTCCCTTATTTATGTATTTAATTATCATTTATTAATTGATGTTTATGTAATTGATTTTGTTAAGCCCTGGAGATTCAGTAAAAGTATCAACGGGGTCTAGGTCAGTAGGGCTCTTAGGTATAGCAAAACAAAATAGACAATAAATAAATTAGTAGGGTAGGATAGTGGCATAGAGACAAATTAATTCTTGAAAGGTTTCATAGAATAGGTAGTGTCTTAAAAAAATAGTTGCTATAAAACTGTAATTTTTTTAAAAGATTTTATTTATTCATTTGAGACAGAGATACAGAGAGAGAGAGTGTGAGCAGGAGGAGAGGCAGAGGGAGAGGGAGAAGCAGGCTCCCTGCTGAGCCAGGAGCCCAATGTGGGACTCGATCCAAGGACCCTGGAATTCATGACCTGAGCCGAAGGCAGACACTTAACCATCTGAGCCACCCAGGCTCCCCCTAAAACTTTAATTTTTAAAAGTTAAAAACATGACTTTTATACACATGTCAAAGATTTACTCAGATTACTCTGTGAGGGAACCAGTGAAAATTAGGGCTGTTCAAACACTATCTGAGGAACAGGTTATTTATAGGAAGTTTAATAAAGAAATATTAGAATAAGACTGTGTGATTATAAACCTGATTAATGTCTTGCAGTGCAATAAACTCATATTTGAGATTATCTTTTTACAAAAACATTTGTATCTCTATTGGGCACAAATCTGCTTATTAACATGTAACTTCACAGAGTCTGTGCCCTTGATGAACAGCAAATAACAAAATCAAAAGCAGGACAGTCCCCTCGAGAATTATTTAAGCCTCCAATATGACATTGACAAGACATGCAATCATCCTTTTGGCTTTATTCCTAATATTTGGATATTTTTTTCTTAACATTGTTCTCTTAGATCTCAAATATTTTCCGAAGAGTACTGTAACATTAATATTGTATGTTATCATACTATAAACGTATTACTGTATCATATTTATTATATATTATATTAAGATTATTATTGATCTCAGATAAAAGGCTGATCCTGTTTTTTATCATGGACTTATTATTTACATTTGTGCAGTAGGAGATGTTAATTAATTGTGTGTGCCTCCTTGAGCATAGAGTACAGAGTAACTGCTATCTAGAAATGTCATTAAGAAATACAGGACTAGATCTTGTAAAGTTTATTACTTGCTTTTCGATCCTGAGGCTAGGAATCCAAACCTGCCTCTCCATTAAATTTCACTTGTAGTAACTATGAATTTGGTGAATTCCTTTCTTCTGAGGTCTCCAAAATTTGTTAAGGTCCCTGTCCTTCCAGAAAAGTAACTATATTTAAGAATGCAGTTCTTTCCATGAGACTCTGAGACTATATATTTTGAGAACCCGACTTCTGGCTTACGCATATCCAGATCTCAAAGAGTAGCTCTCCTTTTCAGCAGGCACAAAATTTAATTAATTTGAGCTTCTGACTAGACAACAATGACAAAAACCCCTAATAAATCAGATTCTCTGTTGTCTTTTTACCCAGCAGAGACTAGATCTCCATCATCAACCCCATAGAGATAGTAAATGATCAGACCATTAAATTAGATACCTCACAAATAAGGATTTATTGACCATGTAAAACTATACTCACATATACACAGGTGCTTCCTTGACCATGTGGTTGGAACTGGCCTAGGTCCACTGCTTACTAGTTCCTCACTTTGCTGTGGAAAGGAGCACAGCTGAAGCCATGACTTAACATGGGGTGCTTTCTCAACTATATAGTTGTATCTGGCTTAGTGGTTTGAGACCAGACAGACTCAACAGTTTTGAGGTTTGGTTGTGAAAAGGAACACAGCCCTAACCAGGAGTTAGATAAGAAAGTTAGAATAACAGAATTTGTTAGAAGCAAGAACAAACAAAAGGAACCAAACAACCAAAACCAAACCAAACCAACCAACCAAACAAACAAGACAAATCCATATAAAACCAGGGGAAAGACAAAAACATAGAAAACATAGAAAACACAGAGTGTCAGCAAAGGTCAAATACTGTTGTCACTTGGGAGTCACTTTGGTATCCAAGATGGGACATGGATGGCCTCAAACGGACTGTGAAGTGATTTCTCTGGCAATGTAGTTTAATTGATTCTGGCATGTGAGTCCACTTGGATATCTCAGTGGGTTGTCTAAAGATATAATTTTCAAAAGTTTAAAACATGACTTTATACAAATATAGCTTGGGCAAGAATCAAAGATTTACTCAACTAGTTAATAAGAGAAACTGGTAAATTGGTTTAAAGAGCGTTAGAAACTGGGTATTTATAGAAATTTAATAAAATAATGTTAGCATAATATTGCAAAATTGAATACAAAACCAGTTAATGTTCTACAGGGCAATAATCCGTTACCAGACAACCAGGTACCATTTGTTGCAAATCTACAAGTTACCATGTAACTTCACTTAGTTGCAGCCCTTAATAGTAATAGTAAATAGCAAAATCAAATAATGGTTTAATGTCCTACAGAATTCAGTAACTCTTGGGACAGCATTTTAAAAATGGTTCAGTGTGTAATCATCTTTTTGGCCTTGTTTCTAAGTTTTGGATAATGGTACTTAACACATCCATTAAGTGAGTTCAAGAAAACAACAGTTTAGACTTAGAGCAATTCATGAGTAATTGCATCAATGCATAAAGCATATCTGTGAGGCCAGGAGTTTTGGAATAAAGGTGGAATCTTACAGTAGATAGCGGGGAGAGACGTAAGGCAGAGCGAGGTCAGAGGGTGTCATGCATTATATAATAAGAATTTTGTAAGAAGTTTTAAGCAGGATAGTGCAATGAAAATGTATGCTTTTTAGTATTATTATTCACCTAATTTTAAATGGATTAATTGAATTCAGTAAGTGGCTGTAGGTTATAGTGATAAATACCTTACATGAAAAAATGACAGTTTTTTTTATTATTGTGTGAATGCAAAATAGAATATTACTTTTTTGTTGATATTTGAGGTAAATTTTTTATATTCCAATTTGGTTGAGAGACTTCGCTGCTAAATTAAATTATTCTCAGCATTTTGTCAATGCTTCATTTTATTCATTCAATTATGTATTAAGTTTTACTTTTGCTTGTTAAAATTGTGAAATTGTGTAATTAAAATATTTCCATTAGTGAGTAATTACTGAATAATTATTAATTTAACAATTAAACCTTTTATGGAGAATAACGATAAAGATATTCCCAGGAGAAAGCAAAGCACCGAGTTATGCCAATTTTAGCTATTTTTCTTCACTTGGCAATTTGTTTACCTTTCTCACAGTATAAAGTATATAATTATACTCAGTTATAAAGTACCATAATTTGTTAGCTATCGAAGTCATACAGCCTAATTTTGAACAATCCATTTCCTAAGCAAGCCAATTTCTTCATAATCGCTATCCAGACTGTCAACTTGCATAATGTCCATATAACTTTGTGCACAGGGTGGAGTGAAAAGTGACGCAAGATAATAGGAGCAGTTTATAGAAGCAGAAAATCTTACTGGTAGCAAGTGGTGGTTGTGAATGTAGGGATTGATACTCTTATTGCATTGAAATTAACAGTGTTGTTTTGTTTTTTCTGTGTGCTCATTCTAGAATCTGCTACCTTTTTCAGAGTGAATTTTTATTTTAATAAATGTGGTGGACATGAAGGAACAAGGAACCAGAGATGCAATCTATTTGAGCTGATTGCATGATTCTCCTTTAATCAAAATGATGAGCCATGATTAAGAAAGAAAAATTAACTGTCACCTAGGCTTCTTAATTGATAGAAAAGGAGGTGTCACACTCAAAATCATTTTCTAAACCAGTTCAGGGAGTGAACTTAAAGACACCAGACAAGGTAATTAATGATGCGTGGATTAGAAATGAAAAATATAAACAACCATGTCTGAAAATAAGGAAGACATAGTGATTATATATAAGCTTTCAGGTCATTATTATTTTCAAATATTTATTATTAGGGTATGTTCATATTTTTTTTCCTGATGCCTTAGAACATGCTTTTTATGACTATTTTACCTATAATTTTCATAATTAAACATTTTATAAATTTTCCCTTCCTTCTCTTTTTTTTAACCCAAATATTTATTCCATAGATTAGTTCATATTCAGGGATAGGGAAATTGGGAAGTTTATATTTATTGGGAGTTTATTATGTATCATGGTTTACATGATCACTTTTCATGTGGGAAGTATTATTTCATGTTTACAACTCTCTCTAAGAAGAAGATTCTAAGAGCTCTCTGCACTTATATTGATTGATTGATTGATTTTTTCTTCCAAGTTTTTTTTTTTTAGTTCCAGTTAGTTGGCATATAGTGTAATATTAGTTTCAGTGTGTAGGATTTAGTCATTCCTCACTTACATACATCCAGTGCTCATCACAAGTGCCCTCCTTAATACCCATCACTTATGTAACCCATCCCCCCACCCACCTTCCTCCAGCTCCACTCCCCTTTCTTTGTTCTCTGTAGTTAAGAGTTGGCTTTATGGTTTGCCTCTCTCTCTTTTTCCGCTATGTTCATCTGTTTTGTTTCTTAAATCCCACGTATGAGTGAAATTATATAGTATTTGTCTTTCTCTGACTGATTTATTTCACTTAGCATAATACAGTCTTAGCTCCATCCACATTGTTGCAAATGGCAAGATCTCATTCTTTTTTTTATGGCTGCATAATATTCCATTTATATATATGTGTGTGTATACACACACACACACACACACACACACACTATATCTTCTTTATCCATTCATCAGTCAATGGACGTTTGGGCTCTTACCATAATTTGGCTGTTGTTAACAATGCTGCCATAAATATCGGGGTGCATGTATCCCTTCAAATCAGTATTTTTGTATCTTTTGGGTAAATACTTGGTAGTGCAATTGCCAGATCGTAGGGTAGTTCTATTTTTAACTTCTTGAGGAACCTCCATATTGTTTTCCAGAGAGTCTTTGCACTTTTATTAAATGGCTATTGTCCTTAAAATTCCCTTTTCCTTATTGAACTGAATTCTGCCTTCCTCTAGTTTGTATCTAGTTCTCTCATGCTACACACAGTTCTAGTCTTTCAGATATTTAAAGCTTTTTAAAAATATTTATGGCTTTTAAAAAAATAATGAGGTATAAAACCTGTAAATTCTTTCAGTATTCAGAACCCTTAGTATTTTCTCTATCCTGTTTATAGTCTTTTTTAGGGAAAAAAAATCTTTAAAAAACATGTAATATCCACTGACAAATGGCATAAATCACACATAATCTGCACACTGAGTAGAGTGATAATTAATATATTCTTGGATACTAGATTCTGGAATTTCTTTAAGTTGAAAATTACATATTTTATTTCCTTCTAAGAGATTTTGGCTCCAATCATAGACATTTCACTAAATGATAATTTTGTCTATTGGCTTGATTAATTTAACTGACAATTAGGTGTTACTGAGTTAGAGGGCCAAAGAGCCAAAAGTAAAATTATTTATTTTAGTTGTGCAGATTTGGTTAAAGATTTCTCCTTAGGATAACTGATATGTGGAATGATATTCCAGATTACAAACTTGGGATTTCATATGTGTCATATAAGAAAATATAAAATGAGTAAAAAATACTTGTGACCAAATTGAACTAACAATTCTGCTTTCATTGATAGAATATGGCTTAATCTCAACCAGTGTTTATCTCAGTTCTTGGAGTTAATTTGAAATGATTGGTTTTTGTTAAAGACTTAGAAAAAAATCTGTAAATTTCTTATTGCCCTTATCATTATGCAAGAAGAATGACATCATTCTGGTTCCTATCCTTGAGGATATGTGCTCTAGATTCATGTCTTTGAGCAGAGATATTGAGTAGGGGAGTTTACTTTGCTCATATTGTCAGGAAAGTAGTCACTTCTGATGATATGTGTATGTGCACACTTTGCTAAAGTCAATCCAATGTGTAGAAATACACATTGATAAAAAAAGTGAATTTGGAGGTTATTTTTTTCTGTATAAGATTTTTTGTTAATACCCTCAATAATAAATCCTACTTTTTTTTTTTTTTTTTTTAAGATTTTATTTATTTATTTGAGAGAGAGAGAGAGCACAAGAGGGGGGAGTGGGAGAGGGAGAAGCAGACTGCCTGCTGAGCAGGGAGCCCGATGCGGGACTCGATCCTGGGACTCCAGGATCATGACCTGAGCCGAAGGCAGTTGCTTAACCAACTGAGCCACCCAGGCGCCCAATAAATCCTACTTTTGCATTCATCATCAGCAGCTATGACTGATATTTATTGTGGCTCCAAGTCTAAAATCAAAAGTAAATGCATAATAGATTGTTTATTGATATAATGTTGCAAAATGCTAGACATGTAATGCTTCGCTTAGAAAATGAGATGAAGTGGAAAGAAAATAGAACTTGGAATCAGAAAATCTGGATTTAGGGGATACTTACTGTCTTGTATTTTGACATCTCTGAGCTAAAACCCTCTCTCACACAAAATGACATTAAAAAAATTGCTGCCTTCTCCACTTCAAGTCAACTTGCTTGTAGCGTTCTATTTCAGTTACCAACAGCCCTCTCATGGATTATGCCTATGAGGAGTGTTCTGAAGAAGAGATTCATGGCAGCCATACTATCAGTTTCGAAGGGGGAAAAAAAACCCACTTTATTGATATTATAAAAATGTAATAGAAACAGAAAGAAGAAAAGGGAAATCTGTGCATAGATGAGGGCAATGGTAAGTAGTAAAGGAGCAAAAGACAAAGTTACGTCAAATTGGGTACTTAGAACATCCCACCTTATTACCTGGGGAAGCCCTGTGGAGACAGCCGGCTGGAGTCCCTATTGAGAGGTCTGGGCAGAGTGTCCTCCCCTCAGGTGAGACTTCCAACTGACCATCCCCGTAAGGGCCATCTTTATAGGGCAAATGATGGGGTCTGAAGTTAAGCATTTGTTTGCCTACGTGCAGTTTTGAGTGAGCTGCATTATGTTACCATGTCTTTACATCTTCAAGGAGCCTGGGCGAGGTGTGCTTGCCTCCCCTCCCAGATTCCATTCTGGGGGGCCAGCCCATCCTGGAGCCGGAGGGGATGGAAGGAAAGATTTACAGCTCTTGGAGTCCAGACCAGGAGGGCCAATTCTGACCTGGAGGCCAGCCAGTGTCAACTAATGACGCTCCCAAGGTCACTTATGCAGCACAAGTCTCACAAACAACATTCTTTAGCCTGCCTGGTATGTGCAGGTCAGGGTGGTTGGTTATTCAGGACAAATCACAGAAACCTCCATCCATACAATACAAGGGGTGCAGAATGAAGGGAGCAGGATTGGGTAGAAGGATAAGTTGCACTGTGATGCAGTACAGCAGTCTCAACTGACCCTAGGTGACCTCTCAGCCTGAGATGGTGCTTCCTGTTTGTCTGAAATTGATGCAAGTGGAAGCAATCTCTATACTTGCACATTAACCGGTTGAAGCAGGCTGCCCTAGGAAGGGGTTGTGACCCACTTTGGCGAAGCAGCAAGGGCTGAGAGTTGAGGCCAAGCCCTGAAGAGGGATTTAGTTGAAAGCTGTCTGTTGCCCAAACCCAGCAGCTGGGGGAGTTCTTAAAAATTATTAAGGACCTGGAAGAGCTTTTGTTTTTGTGCATTATATCAATTATTATTAACCTTATTAGTAGTTGATATTTGAAAAATATTTTCATTTTCAAATAACAGTAGTAAAGCTATTATTTGTTAAATAAAATGATTTTATGAAAAATAACTGTATTTTCCCCCAAACTAAAAATAAATAGAAAGGACAGGGGCATGTTCTTATATTTTTGCAAATCTCTTCATTGTCTGGTTTAATAGAAGACCACTGGGCTCTTTTCTAAGTTCAATCTATTACAGTATTTTGCTTTGTAAGAAAAGTGGGCCTCCCACAGATAGGTAGCTGGAAAAGGGTATTTCCTTAAGGTTTAGTTAGATGTGGTATCTGAAATAATCTCAGTGAACTTTTCATACTCCAAATAATTGATGCTGCTGATATTCATACCATACTTTTGTACAGTTCCTCTTCTCTCATTATTCTTCAAACATGTCTGGAATTTGGCCCATCTTGTTATCCTCCCTTACAGCTGTCTGATACCTTCCTCTTCACTTATCCCTTCTTACTTATTAATGAATGTCTAATTAAAGTCTTCTTTCTCTTGTAAAACTCTCTTTGGATATTCCAGCCTTTACTGATTTAAACTTCTGTTTTGATTTTCTGTTACACTGGTAGTTTATACTGTATCGCTCATTTATTCATATCCTATGAGATTTGGTAAAAATACTGTTCACATTTTTACAGATATAGAAACTGAAGCACAGAAACAGTGAATAACATTAAGTAATGAGTCACAGAACTAGTAAGTGTTAAGGATGAGTCTGGAAAACCTGACTCCAGAGTCCATGCTAGCAATTTATTTGTTTGTTTGTTTGCCTATCTGTTTGTTTATTTTTAAAGATTTATGTAGTTTAGAGAGAGAGACAGCTTGAGGAACAGGGGGAGGGGGAGGGGGAGAGGGAGAGGTGTTGTAGGATTTCTTTTCCTTCGGTGCCTGTGGTTCTTGGTCATGCCACTTCAAAGAATGAAGAGGTAGAGAAGACAAAATGTGGTGGGCAGAAAAGCAAAGTTTATTGAGCGATAGTACAAAGGTCCCAAAGAGGGAAGGGACCAGAGGGAGTTGCCACCGGAGTTTCTAAGTCTAGGGGGTTTTATTGGCTTGTTGGTAGGCCATTTTAATCTGATTAACTCTCCATGGGCCTGACAACCAATCAGGTTTTTTGTCCACACACTCATCTACCTCTAGGTAGTTGTTCACATGGGAAAGGGTGGAGGGCTCTTTTCAGGGTGGTGTAGAATCCTTTTAAGGTTGATTTCCTCTTAGGGCAGGGTCCCTTATCCCTGCCTACTTTCTTCTGACTATCTTTCATTAGAGGGAGAGAGAATCCCAAGCAGACTCCCCGCAGAGTGTGGAGCCAGACCTTGGGGCTCGATCTCACAACCCAAAGATCATGACCTGAGCCAAAATCAAGAGCCATCTGCTGAGCTGACTGAGCCACCCAGGCACCTCTGGAGTCCATGCTTTTAATCCCTACTTTAAAGGAAGAGGTAATGAATGTTCTTGATTTTAGAGCTTGAGTTTTTGGTAGTTGAATTCTTTTCTACCCTACAGTGTGAGCTTCAGAAAGCACTGATTGATTATTCATTGATACTGTATATCTAGATTAGCTGATTAGGCATTATTTAGAATTCTTCAGGTATTTTAAGTATTAAAACTCTAAGGTTCACTCTGAATAGGATACCCTTCTCATGATAATCAATTATACAAGAAAACTGTCCGTTAGGTTTTAGCTACAAGCTGTGTCATCTTATTTTGTAATTACTATCTTACAGACTTTTATAGAACTTTGTTCCTTTTCTTTAGTACCCTTAATCCCACTTTGTGATTATACATTTATTAGTGTTACTATTTGATTGACAACATTCTCCCACACTGGACTATAGACCTGGTGAAAGTAATGATATCATTTCATGATCACCACTGTGACCGCAGCAAGAACAGCAGTGCCTGGCAGTCATGGTATATTCAATAAGTATGTAATGATTGAATAACTTAGCCTTAATGGAACTCTTAGTTTTTCTTTATAACATCAGGAAATTAGAATATGTCAAAATATGTGTATACTTTCTTTTTAAAATGCTGTTTACTTCTTAATAGAGATGCTGCTACACTCTATTTTTAGAAGTTTTCAGCATTAACTCTTGTTTATGATGCATTAAGTTTTCTCTATTTTTACAAGGTCATACAAGGTTCTTATAATAATGAACATAGCAAAAGTCAAATATTGAAATTTGGAGGTCTGATTATGCTTCCAGTTATCAGGAATGAGAGCTAATCAATTTAAAAAGATTTTAACTACACTTTTCAAATTATTTTCTGATTGCTTTCTCTTTTTTTCATTGCTCTTTATCTACCTTATATTTTTTCTTTCTGCTTTTTAAAAAATGTCTGCAATTAGTGTCTTGTTTTATTTTTTTATTTACTTGAGAGAGAGAGAGAGCACAAGCAGTGGGGAGGGGCAGAAGGAGAAGGAGAAGAAGACTCCCCGCTGAGCAGGGAGCCCTGTGCGGGGCCCAATCCCAGGACCTCGGGATCATGACGTTCAAACGACTGAGCCACCCAAGTGCCCCTATTAGTGTCTTGTTTTAAACAGCAACTTTCTAGCTATTTTCATTCTGTTACACCTTACACGGAAAAGCAAGCAAAACACAAAAATATGCCATCTTTTGTAAAGAAATAAAAATATTTCATTCTGATTACCTTCTGAGGGCTTGAGGCTTGTTCATTGTTTTATCTTTAAGCATAGTATTGAGTCAAGGAGTGTTTGTTGAGTTTAACTTAAGTGACTGCTTTCTGGCTCTGTACTTTCATTTATGCAAGAAATATTGAGAATATGTTATTTAAATCAGGCATACTATTTATCTGCTTCAGTTAATTACTATTCTTACTATAGTGAGCTATGATAGTGACAAAGGCTATCTCCTATTACACCTATGTTCTTTGATAAACAGATATTCCACATGAGGTATGCATCTTATTATTGTATTCACATCATAACATACTTTAGGTCTAACCACATAGAATAATAAAATAAGTTAGTATAGTGATTTTCAATTTGTAGACTATATATTCCTGGTAGGTAGCATAGTTTCTGCAGGAGTCCTGAGTAAAAGCAGTGTCTATTGAATTAATAACATGATGTGCACACATGTGCTTCTCTAGATTTAAAATGTTTGTTGGGGAGCCTGGGTGGTGCAGTCAGTTAAGTGCCAGACTCTTGGTTTCAGCTCAGGTCTTGATCTCAGGGTCTCGGAATCTAGCCCCGCATCAGGCTCCATGCTCAGCATGGAGTCTGCTTGAGATTCTGTCTCCCTTTCTCTGAGCCCCTACCTCCTGCATGCTGTCTCTTTAAAATAAATAAATCTCTTTTTTTTTTTTTTTAGTGTGTGAATTGTTTTTTTTGTTTTGTTTTTGTTGGAAAATACTTTATTAATTTATTTTTTATTAACATATAATGTATTATTTGTTTCAGGGGTACAGGTCTGTGATTCATCAGTCTTACACAATTCACAGTGCTCACCATAGTGATGGGGTTTTGGAATATAGGTGAGGTTCAGTGCGGTGGAGTCCAGAGCCGACGTCTAAGAAAGAATTCTTGAGACGTCTTTGGTGCAAAATGGTGGTTTAGTAAAGCAAGGGGACAGGACCCATGGGCAGAAAGAGCTGCTGCACTGCGGTTGTGAGGGGTGTCTGATTATATCCTTGGGAGTTGGAGGAGGTAAGGAAAAGGGACGTTTCTAAAGGATTTTTGTATGTTAAGGAAGACTCACAGGAGACCAGAGGCCTTGCCACTGTCAAGTTAAGGTTGTTTTTCCTTCTAGTAAGGCATTAACAGTAAGATAGTTGGGAGCTTCCTGGAGAACATTACACTTTGCCCTCTTCAAGTATCTGTCAATGGGCTGCAGATTATAAGGACATTTAATTGTATCTACATTCCCTTCTGGAACCTAGGCCATTGGTAGAAATGCTTTGTCCTTGTAAATTGCTAAGACTTTCGTAAACCGCGGGAGACTCCTGTCCTGCAAGACTGTGATCTCTATCAGTTAACCATTTGTTTTTCCTTTAGGGCAGCCAGGAGTGACTGAGGAATGTCGCACATGTCCCACCCAGGAGTGGGGGGTGGGGGGAGGTTGCAGGGTGTCAGTTTATGCTTTGTCTTCAGCCAGCCTTCTGTTCCCTCATCAATAGCACATACCCTCCCCAACGTCCATCACCCAGCCACCCCGTCCCTCCCATCCCCCTCCACTCCAGCAACCCTCAGTTTGTTTCCTGAGATTAAGAGTCTCTTATGGTTTGCCTCCCTCTCTGGTTTCTTCTTGTTTCATTTTTCCTTCCCTTTCCCTATGATCCTCTGTCTTGTTTCTCAAATTCTTCATATCAGTGAGAGCACATGATAATTGTCTTTCTCTGATTGACTTAAAATAAATAAAGCTTTAAAAAAAGTTTGTTGTAACTTTTCATAGTACATGATTTATATATTTACATAGTTAATAATATAATCCTTTGGGAAAGAAGAATCTTTTTCCGTCTATAGGGCTCCAGACTAGTAAATCCTACTGCCTACTTTCTCCTGTTACTCATGACAAAAATCTTGAAGTCATCCTTGTCCATATTCCTCTTCTGAGAAATTTCATTCACAAGTTCTTTTATTCTTTATATGACATCCAGAATCTGACCAGTTTTCATTTACATGTTTGGAAACCCTACCACATTTCTAGCGCTCCTTCTTGGCTGGGTTATTGCTAGAGTCTCCAACTGTTTTCCCTGTGTTCTGTTCTTGCTCACCTAAAGTCTGTATTCTTCATGTTGCTAGAGTGATCCTATATAACTAAATTACATTGTGTTATGTGTATTCTTAACATTTTCCACTGGTTTCCCACTTACCCAAAGAAAAAGCAAAGGGCTTACAATGGCCTAAGTTTCCCTAAATGACCTTATTCCTTGCTTTCACTTTATAATTATTTTCTACTAATTTGCTTACTCTGCTAGCCACTCTAGCCTCCCTGATTTTTCTCTAGCTTGTCAAGCAATTTCTCATCTCAGTTTTTTGTACTTGTAATTCCTGCTGCCTGGAACACCTCTCCTCCAGGTTTTTGCCTGTCAAATTTCTTTTGGATTTCTGCTCAAATATCTCCTTATCTTGGGTCATCCCTGATGGTTCTGTGTAGAACATTTTCTTATCCCTCTGGATCCTCTTTACCCTGCTTTATTTTTTTTTCTCTGTATCACTTATCACTATTTTACATATTATGTATTTGTTTACTTGTTTATTGTTGGCCTCACCCCATACTTAAATAGAAGATCCTTGAGGGCATGGACTTTTTTTTTTTTTTTAATGAAACATCTCTAAGGCTCTAGTATAGGGTCTTTCACCAAGAAGTCATAGAATGCATATTATATGAATGGAAGAAAGAAGAAATGAATGATTGAGGAGATGAAGATTTGCGAGTTTGTAGGAACTCCTCCTCCCTCTTTTAAATGATTTTATGCCACTAGAATAAGAACCTGCTAAAATAGACTTTTCTAAATCAGCAAGTTACATATTAATTTCTCTGGTGGCCACACAAAAGGAGAATTACTGCAAGTGGTTCAAGGACTTTTTTATATTAAAAAAACATTCTAATACATGATTGTTAGGCTCCAGCTGTATTTGTTTATTCTGAAACATTGATTTACATTCATCCTCAAGCACTCAAAACAAGGGGAGTTTGACTCCTTTATTCTTTCCTAGTAAATTTCCTGTGTAACAAAGGAGGCTTTTGTTTTAAAAAAAGAAAAAAAGGTCCTCAGAGAAAGCTGTGCTGTTACTCAAATTGTTTCTGTCAAATTGAATTTCATTTGTGAATTTGTGGTAGTTTAAAACATTTAGAAATCAGACGTTTTGGCATAGTTTACAGATTCAGAGGAAATTATAATTACAGCAGTTATAAAGCAATGAAAAAAATTAAAAGCTGTCAAATCAGCTCGGATGCATATTGTGTAATTTGTAATTTTGGACTCTCAGTAATTCAACTAATTTAACATGCCAACTTTTCTGTACTTTACAACTTAGCAATTTTGAGCACTTTAATAGGTTTCTTCTTTTTTATTTCTAACCATTCCCATAAGATTCATGGATGTCTCAGAAATACTAATATCATTCAGAGTATACTTTCCATTAATTTGAAATTTCATTATGAACTGTAGTATGCATCCATTACAGCCCGGTGACGTTTCTCAAAATGAACATTCGATTTATCTTGGAACATTGAAAATGTAACCAAATGATTGGACATATTGAATAATAATGAAGTTTTGAACAAATTCACAATATGTGTTTAATACACATTTTAGCATATAACTTGAAAAATGCTCAAGATTTGAATTAATGGGTTTTCATTGTAAAGAGAGTTACGATGTAACAAAAGAGAAATGGTGCGTATTTCCAAATAGAATATAATTTTGAGAACTGTTGCTGTCATATAGGATTGACAATTTTATGACCTTTTGGGGGGAGGAGGAGATCACTACATATTAAAGATCATCTGAGATATCTGTTTATTCACATGTAAACTTTTAGCATTTAATGGCCTGGGTAAAATACTTTTCCATTTTATCATGACTGTCAGGATGTTTAGACACTGAATTGATTTCTTTTTTCCTAGGCTGAAACGGACTTATTATTACACTAAATAAAGTTAACAAATACTCTTTCATTTGGGAATAATTTATTTGACCTGCATATGCTTTAATAATGGAGATCAAATAAGTCTGAGAAATAATGGATATGAAAGAAACGTAGAGTATCTTATAGCATATTTTATTATAGAATGCCTAACTTATATGCATAGATAAAGCAATAAAACACTTCTACATCAATTATCTAGTTATAATTTTAAAACCTAAGTTTTTGGTAGAATTGTAATTAGCTGGCACTGATCTGTTCTTCTCATGATTACCTCCCCTCAAAATACAAAAAAAATCTGGTTCATCTTTAGTTCCAAGATGAATTATTGACGAGCAAAGTAAGACAGCAAATTATTTTCTTTTAAATGCAGATAGTGTAAGATCTGAATTTAAAATGACAGATGAGTGAAAGGGGAGGTTAACCAAAAGAACATTTTGTTTTCTGTTTTTTTAGGCCAAGAAAGGTTCACTTTGAGCTGAGAATGGGTTACAACAATTTAAGAGATTCAGGAATCTAGTACTTCTGTGGAAACAGAGTGACTTGATATCACGGCATACATGAGGCTTCCACACTTGTCCTGTTCTTATTGCCACCTGGCTAGTTGTCCCATCTCCCACCATCTTGCTCTCCATACCTCACTGTAAATTTCCAACATGTATTACTGCCACCTTTACCCCATCCTCTACTGTCACAAGGTAACTGTGCCTTTCTTTCCACAAAAAAAATGGAGACTCTGGGAGTGCAGCTCACTCAATTTGCCACGCTACATCTTACATATAAATCTATATGTGGTTACATTCAGCTCCTGAAGGAAAGTTCATTAGTTAAGAATCTTGTTCATGACTAAAAGAAGCACAGCATTGAATATCCCTCTGTCACCCTACTTCTCCTTTTACCCTTCAAAGCCAATCACCCTGAAATCTTTCACTTTGTGGAAACTGCTATTGCTAAGGATACCCCAAATTTCCACATTATCATCATCAGTGGACTTCATCATCCTTCTCTTCTTTGTTATTTTATATTGTTGATTATTTCCTTATTCTTAAAACACACTTTTGGAGCTCCAGACCATTGTATTTTTTCTTCTTTTCATATTCTCTTATTTATTTTTTCACAAATTTGTTAATGCCTTTTCCTTAAGTATTGATGTTCCTGGGATAATTAGTCTGGGCAGTTATCTTCTTTCAGTGCATTTTCCCCTGAATGATATAATCTACTTAACTCTTAGTTGATGACAATAAAATCTTTCAGGTTAGCCTCTTTAACTGGATGACCCACAGACAAGTCATTTTTAATATGTTCAAAATGGACCATCTTCATTATATTGCAAACTTTCTCTTCTATATTCTTGAGGCCCTTATCAGTTCCCTTATCAAAGTCATTTTTCCATACCCTTTAAGTATGAGGTTTTATTAATACAGCTTCTTAATTAACACTTGAAACTGTCCTCTCTCCATTGTCACTATCATTACCTGAATTCAGATAATGCAATAAGTAATTATTACCTATTATTTATCACCTAAGTAACTGTAGTAGCCTTTAAACTAGACTATTATTTAGTTTTGGTCTGCTCTAATATATTCTCACATTGTTGTCGTAAGTTTTTTTTTTTAAGAAAAAGTGGGTCAATTACTTTTTCACAATTTAAAGGCATTCACGATAAAATTCAAATTGTTTATTAGACCCTTCAAGACCTAATGGTTGCCTTCATCTCTCTCCTCACCTCTAAATATTTTCCCCTTTAAAACATGTGTGAAAATCATACCCAGCCCAATTATTGAAGCCATTTTGCTGTGTATTCATTTATCCTTCTGCCTAAAATATTCTTACATAAAAACAATTTGTCCATTTCTTAACATATTTCAAGATTTAACTCATGGGACTTCTCCCAAGGTACTGTGTTATGTACATGTTCCTTTCATAATTCTTATGATGCTTATTTGCATTTATTTGTATAATGTTCTTTTTTATGGGGTTCTCTCTACAGCATGTATGTAGCACTGTATTTTATTTTTCCATTTGCCCTCATCCCAGCCCAGTAACTTGTGCTTCATAAATACATAATAAACATGTGAATGAATGTATGTATGAACATTCTAATAGATGTAACCAAATAAGAACAAAATAACTTCAAAAGAGAACTTGTGTGTATTAGATGTGCTGATTTATTTTTGAAGAATTCATATTTACTGAGACACTTTCTTATTGTGTATATAAAATATTGAATATTTATAATTTTGGTGTCCTCATAATATTAATTTGACAAACTCCAGTGAGAGATCCATGATTCCCACCTGCAATAGTCTGTGTATTTGCCAAAGATGCAGAGAGGGGGAGGAAAAAAACAAGAAAAAATAAAACCATGTTCTCTGCATTTAAAATCTTTGGCACTAAAAAAAAAAAAAAAAAGTCTTTGATACTATCAGATGGTTTATTGTCAGAATAAAATTTGATTTTACCAATGATAATTACCAATAATAGATTTAAAAAATTGTGCTTATGTGTAAGCTGACTTTTAAGAAGAACAGTTAATAGAAATATATGTTTAAAGATATAATGGCAGAACCACAGAGATTGAAGTCATCAATTGCCATGTTACTGACAGAGTACTTGAAGGGAAGAAACAAAAAGAGATCAAGTTGTCTCTTAAACTGTATGGGTATTATAGGCATTTTTTGTAGTTTCAATATTTTGGAATTAAAAATTTAAGAAAAATATCAATTTGTGGTGGCAAATGCTGAGCAAAAGAATACCTTAACATTTTTTGTTTTGGATGCTGATGCTAATCTTTCCCAATGTAATACTTTATAAGACAAGTGTTAGGTTCTTTTTTAGTTATTCTCAGGATGAGGAGATGATAACTTTTTGGTGACTGAAAATATGCAGTATGAAACTTAAATAATTTGTAGTACAAAAGACACAATCTGCCTTGAAGAGTAACTTTCAATCATGTAATAAAAAAGGAACAAATTAACAAAATCATTTACTGAACTTTGCTAAAGATGCTGAGAGTACAACCATGAACAAGACATATGGCCTTTATCTTTCTAAAACCGACAGCATCATTTCTCTCTTGGATTTATTTAATAGTTTCCCATAGTGTCTCTCTCTTTTTCTTTGACTATGTTCCAAACCATATTTCAGACAAAGTAATCATTATAAAATACAAATTTTATCATTTCCCTGATTAAACTGTTTCATAAATTAATCGTTCTTAGAATCAAGAGCTAAAATTTCTTTTTTTCTTTGTAAGCTATGATGGTCTGAGCCCTCCTTGTTTTTGTGGTCTCATTCCATACTACTCTCCTTCTTTCTTCCTGTTGTCTCACCACACTTTCCTTCCTTAATTTCTTTGAATACTCTACTATCTTCCGCTATAAGACCTTTGCACATGCTGCTCTTTCTGTATGGAATGCTCATAATGAGGTTAAAAAACAGTCCAAAGAACAAACACCAGTTAGACCAATTGTTATAGAATGTTACATAAAGAATGCTCTGTAAAATTTATAGAAATGTTATGTCTTAACAGAGGAATTTTATGCATAAATATAAATAAGCACAGTGTGATCATAAATTATGCTTAAAACCATATGCATGTGACTAAAATTTAATCCAGCTTTTATACAGTTTAGTCAGTTATATCTTTCATATCAGCATGCAGATGTCTCCTCTTTATCCACAATGATGAAATTATGAAAATTTATATTCATTTTGTTTTGAGGCATTTTATATAATTATGCAATATATCAATAGTAGTTAGGTTAAGTGTCAGTGAAAGCTTAGATTACACTCAACATAATTCCACTTAAAATCAAGATTTAATTTGAATACTAAACCTGAAAGCTTTTTAACATCAAATGTCTGCCATTATTAGGTAATGGTTCATTTTTAATTTGTCTAAATTCGAAAAGAGCTTTCAAGTGCTTAATGAAATTTCGTTTGAAAGCATCGATATGGTCATGATTTAGTGTTACTCAAAAATGTACGTGAGTGTTTATGTGTCTGTGTTTGTGGCCTACCTCAAAAGTAATGCATTATCATGCTTGTGTGCATCTAAATACAAGTTATCTTAGAAAACATATTGATCTTCTCTCTAGCTTGACCTGGTAATGAAAATACAAAGAACTGTTGTAATTTTCATGTTTATTATTTATAGCATTGCATTTTATTAATAAAAAGCAATAATGTAAATGAGTAGCAACTCTGAAAAAAATTGCATAAGTTCTTCCTGAGTAGGCTTTAATTCAGGCTATAGTATGCAATATAATTACTTAAAAAAAAAAGAAACAGTAAAAGTTTTAACATTGATCAGATTTTATAGGAATGTTTGTATGCCTTATAAAAGTGAATATCAGTCAGTTAAGCATCCAACTCTTGATTTCAGCTCAGGTCATGAGATCGGGTCCCACATCCAGCTCTGCTCTGGGTATGAGTCTGCTTAAGATTTTTTCTCTCCCTTTTCCCCTCCCCACCCTATACCCACTCTCTGTCTTTATTTCTCTCAAAGATCTTGTTTTAAGGTAAAGGAAAGATCTAATTTTGTTTGTGTTTTTATCACTTAATTTTTTATTTGTTTAGTTTTTTTAACTTAAGATTAGATACATTATAGAAACATTAAAAAGGATAATTGGAATATGCAAAACCATTAATAATAGAGCATATTTGTCTAGAACTTTTTCTTATTTATCAGGCTACAAACTTACGAGAATTAATTTCTTTTTGAGAGACTGAATACTATATAATTTAAAAAATAGTCAGTGATAAGTATTAATACCATTTTCTAAATCTATATTCATGGGTAGAATAGATTGAGCTTTTCAGTGTCCCTTATGGGGGCATTAAGATTATTGCATTAGTTTCCTGGTTTTTGTCCCTTTGTTCAAGTCTTTTTCTCCACAAACTACTGTGCATAACACTGTCATTACGAGTCTTCCTAAGCCACTGTACTCATGAGAGTACTCAACTAAATTTCCACTATCTGGAATACTCAACTACATTTCCACTATCTGGAATATGACTTTATACATATTTTTAAGAAATCTCTTCTTTTTTCCCCTAACAATCTGTAAGCTTATAGAAAGTAGAAACCATGTTTCATTTATCTATATGGCCAGTACTGTATCTGAAGTTTAGTAAATGTGAGGTAATGGCTTTTAAACGATACGTTGCAGCTTGCCTAAAATCATCATGGTTTCCTTCTAACATAAAATTGAAGACAAGCTGTGAAGAATTCCCTCCTGTGTCTAAGAGTTAGAAAACCAGTCCACATGAATTAAGGGGAAGGAGTGGAAGGTGAAATTTAAATTATGCAAGTATGTTGACTTTCTGGTTTTAGATGATCACTTATCTAGTAGGTATAAAATTACTCTTTTAAATTGTATACTGTATGTTCATTTATTTATTCAATAGATATTAATACATACAAAGCACTAAGCTAAATATTTGGCAAAGTAAATGTAGAATATAGAAAATCGACTTTTTAGATTTCTAGTCATATAATCTTAGCAATCAAAAGGTGTTGGAAATAATGAAATAGTTAAGTAATTGTACAAAAACATATGTGATTGCTTAAGAAATAGAACAGAAACTGTAGCATATGATTCCAGAGACCCCCTTCCCAGCGTGTCTCCTGAATTTTACTGAAACACCTTTTGTTTCTCAGCATGCCATCCTCTTATTTATCCCCAATCACCTTGTATATACTTTTTCTTCCTCTATAATACTTCTGTCCTTAAAATTCTACCCTTTTCTGTCAGATAATCTCATTTTCTTCTTTTAGACCATTTCTATGTGCTTTCTGAAAGACTTCTTCTTGTGTCCTATGACACATTTTGTGAACCTCTAATAGCTTTTGAGTCTGTTAATTGCAGCAATGCTTATAGTTATAACAATAACTAACATTCATTGAGCTCTGTGTTCTGATACTGTGCTCAGATCTGTTCAAGCATCATCATATATAACTATAAAAACCTTTATGAGACACATCCTATTTTCACATGAGGTAAATGAGGCTTAGTGAGGTTAAGTAATTTGTCAAGGTTTCATAGATGGTAAGGATTAAAAGCCTTGAACTGTCTCAATTCAAAGTCCACAATCATAAACACTATTCCATATTGTCTCTAAAGATACACAAATGACAAGCAAGCAGTTCTGCTCTCTCATTGTACTTTTAGCCCCTCAAAGACAGAGACTATGCTATTTCAAGTTTTAAAACAAAACTACCTCATTCAGGGTCCTCCATATGCTAGATGATCAATCAATATTGAATTAATGAATAAGTAAGTAACATATCAAAGAATACATGTTAAAGGGATCACTACAGGGTGAATTTGCAGAATGGAGGAACTGAAGAAAGTCTTACAGGGAAGATGTGAGTAAACTGAGCATTGAAATACGTGCGTGGAAAAAAAAGGAGCTAAACCCAGCAGATTATCTGCGATGGTAATAATAGAATCAGGGGCAAATTCTTAGAACCCTTGCGAAAGTTTCCCCATTACAATAAGGAAGAAGGCAAGTATAATCTTGATCATGATTATTATGTAACATTGTTCTAAAGATAGGTGCCAATGTAATTTGATAAGATAAATAAAATTTTATTTTATTTTATTTATTTATTTTTTTTAAAGATTTATTTATTTGACACAGAGAGACACAGCGAGAGAGGGAACACAAGCAGAGGGGGTGGGAGAGGGAGAAGCAGGCTTCCTGCCGAGCAGGGAGCCCGATGCGGGGCTCGATCCCAGGACCCTGGGATCATGACCTGAGCCGAAGGCAGCCGCTTAACCGACTGAGCCACCCAGGCGCCCCAAGATAAATAAAATTTTAAAAGGAAAAGATAAAATTATCATTATTTGCTAATGATAAAATTGTTTACATGGAAAACTGAAGATAGTTATTTGAAAAACAACAAAATAAAAACCAAAAGAGACGGACATCTGGGTGGCTCAGTTGGTTAAGCATCTGACTCTTGATTTTGGCTCAGGTCATGATCTCAGGCTCCTGGAAGCCCCACAATGTGGAGTCTACTGGAGATTCTCTCCCTTTGCCCCCCCCACTCAAGCTTGTGTGTGTTCTCTCTCTCAAATAAATAAATCTTAAAAAAATAAAAAAAGAGAATTGAATTAATATGGCAATGTAAAATATTAATATATAGAAATAATTTAACTGCTTTCTTATATTCCAATAAAAACTATTTGGAAGTTACAATGGAAGTAAATATTCCATTTAAAATTGCATCAAGAATAGTAAAATACTTAAAAATCTACATGAAATATACAAGATGATTTCAAAGAAAATTTTGCAAGATTTTGTGGTATGCAAAAAAAAATCTTGAAGAAATGGAATTGTAGTCTGTAGTCCTGGATAAGAAGAAAAAGTTTTATAAAAATGTTGTTTTCCCAAGTTAATCTATAAATTAATTAAAATTTTAAAAATATCAATGGATTTTAAAAAGAATTATAATAGATGATATATAGTACTTAGGAGAAAATGAACAAATAAGATAAGTCAGGTAACTTCTGTGAAAAGAAAGAATAATATGAGAGTACTAGTCCTATCACATACTAAAATATACAAAGTTACAGTAATTAAAAAGAATAAATGCTACTCTAACTGATATTATAATATATTGTAAAGCTACAGAAGTAAAAGTTTGCTACTGGTGCAAGTACGGACAGATCAATAGAACAAAATAAAAATCAAGTAACAGATCCAAATATATAGAGAAATTCAGTATATAATAAAGGTTGACTATGGAGGAAAAAATGGGTTGTTTAGAGGCTAGAGTAGGAATGAAACATACTTTTTTCTTTCTCTCTTCATATATATATGTAATACATACATATATATATCCTTTTGTACATTCTAAGTTGGGTGCTGTGTCTTTATTTTATCTTTGCATAAGAAATAATGCATAGAAACTACTTAATTGTAATACATGAAAATGTTAACAGTGTGTATCCTTGTGACAAATCTGATTGATGGACAGTTTTCATTTATACTTTGTGCTTTTTTGGGGTCTTTTTTTTTTTAAAGATTTTATTTATTTGTTAGAGAGAGCGAGAGAGCACAAGTAGGGGGAACAGTAGAGAGAGAGAGGGAGAAGCAGGCTCCCTGCCAAGCAGGGATCCCAGGACCCTGGGACCATGACCTGAGCCAAAGGCAGACGCTTAACCATCTGAGCCACCCAGGCGCCCCAAGGTCTTTTTTAATAGAGTCCATTTACTGATTTTTTAAGAATAGTTTCAAGATATCCCTGTCTCCCCAATATTTTAGTTAGTAAGGGGTGACATATTTCTAAATCTAGTTTTTAATTAAATAATATCATGATAATAGTAGTCAGCATGAACTAGGAAAAGGACTAGTGAATCACTTTCTTCATCTGTGAAGAGGTAATAATATATACCTTGAGAATTAAGGAAAACAATATTGGTAAGACCCTTAGTAAAGTAACAATTTTGAACATCTATGCATTTCTTTAATAATAGTTAATTTCTGTTCAGCTTACCATTCCTGCAGAGCCATTTTTGATGCTTAATTAACACCATCTGTGACTATTTAACAGTTACTGATAGTCTACAATATGCAGACCTATTCTAGGAACTGAGGAAATATTAACTGTCATCAGACATCCTGGTAGGTGATACCAGGGAGAGTGTTGAGAAAGTAAAGAGCAGGGACATAGAATTGGGTACCTGATTTAGTAATGGGAAGTCAGGAGATGTTCACTGAGGAATGGACAGCTGGAGCTGTGTCTTAAAGCTGGAGTATGACTTAAAGGAAATGAGGAATGGGACTTGCATGAATCTGAGATTTCAAGTTGCACAGCACCTAGCTGGAGTGATCCATGCATACAGAAATGTGGTGAGAATTGAGGATTAAAAATTATGGGACCACACATACTGTTTTATCCCATGCTAAAGAGATTGAGTTTAAATTCTGAAAGACTTTTGAAAAAGAACTCCATTGTTAGGTTTGAACATTAAAAGTCATTCAGAGAGATGGTCATTTTGGGCAAGATGACATGGACCAATTTCTCTCTACTCCTCCCTGCTAAGTACAATTATAAACACTGGAAATCATGTAGGAGGCAACCAGAGGAAAAATCTGAAAGATAAAAAGGAGAAAGAAAATTGATTTGAGATCCCAGAACTAGAGGGACAGCATAGAGGATGGCATCTTATATCCCCTCACCCAACAGAAAGATGTGATCCGGACCTGAATTTCTCTTGACCCCAAGCTAACAACAGACAGCAACCCTGGCAGGTGCATGCCTCCTTTGGATCAAACAGAGTCCCTGTGACAACGCATGGCAGAGGCTCTGCACCACTGCAGGGGAAGCACTCTTCGCAGCACTTGAGACGCTCTTCTCCAATAGATGGATACAGGGCAGCCAGATGGCACCTCTCAGAAGGACTGCACCACATCAAGTAGCCCAACTCTAGAAGCCTCCTTGCCCCCTCAGACTTAAGACTTCCTTCTCCCTGCAGCAGGTGTTACTTGCCAAAGAGACACCATGGGCCTGAGACCTCCTGCCCCGCCTCAGACATGTCATGGACACCTGAGGTACCTGTATCACCTTATCAGGAATTCTGGGAAGTGCTTTCTGCCCTAAACAGTCAGGGAAATTCTGCTACAGGTGTTTGGCCAAGGAAGCCTCTTCATGCCTGCTGGCCTGAAACCTGTCACCACCAAGGGGCGCCCAGGGACTGGGCCTGGGAAACATTTTTTTTTGCCTTCTCAGGCACCAATCGCAAAGATTAGCAGCACCAAATAAACCAAGAAGACCAAATAACACGGAAAAGTCTCAGAAAATGAAACTGTCACTGGTCCTACAGCCCCCAAACACAGGCAAGGGCCTGCACAGTAAACCTAGAGAGGGCAAGTTCCTGCTGAAAAGATTTATTAGCTATATGACTTTGGAAAATCCAAGTTAAAATGTCTAAGCTTCAGTTTCTTTTTTCTTTTTTTTTTAAAGATTTTATTTATTTATTTGAGAGAGAGAGAATGAGAGACAGAAAGCATGAGAGGGAGGAGGGTCAGAGGGAGAAGCAGACTCCCTGTCGAGCAGGGAGCCCGATGCGGGACTCGATCCCAGGACTCCAGGATCATGACCTGAGCCGAAGGCAGTTGCTTAACCAACTGAGCCACCCAGGCGCCCTAAGCTTCAGTTTCTTAATCTACAAAATAAGAATGATAATATCAACCTCATGGATCTGAAGTGAGGATTGAATGAAATAATTTAAAACCCATAGGGAGAAAATAAATTTTAGCTATTATCTTTGTTTTTGTTGGATTTGAGTATTGTTAACTCATCTATTTATCCAATATGGATAGCATTTAAGCCCATGCATTTAATCTGTAATTTTTTCATTTCTTTAATAATTTCTGGTACTGTTTTAAAAGAAAAATTAAATAGTATCTAATATGCCAGACAAAAAATGAATCTATGATATTTTCCACTGTAACTTTCAGAGCTTTTCTATATTTACAAGGGTTTGAAGATTCAGGGAATTTAAGGCAGAAATAAAGTGAGCTTGTTTAAATAAGTTCATACAGATATAGACCTATGGAATACATTCTGATTAATCAGTTCTATTTGGAAGATTCAGGTAGGTTATAAGACTACTTTTTGAGAGTCTAGTAAAAATGGTGAGGTCTATCCTTTTTAAATCAATAGTGAATGACTGAGGATTCATTTTTTTCTTTTTACCATCCAAACTTCATTCATTTGCTGAATAAATTTATTCAGTTGCAGAATTTCAATGCTATATTGAAAAAATATGTAGAATATAATCACCTCTGAGATGGCTTTTTAAAATTATTTTACGTATTATAATAGTTCTCAATATCAGGTATAGGGCACCTGTTGAAGGAAATTGGCTTCAGTATTCTGTACAGTTAATCTTATTGTTGTCCACTTGATGGCAGTATTACACTTGGTAAAGTCACAATCCTGGGGAATTTTTATATTTGGTTTTCTGTGTAATAGTGTAAAGTAAGCCTTTCCATAAATTATGAGGAACTTATTTTCTGCTAATACCTAAGTGGTTACAATTCAGAAATGTTCTGTATGGGAACCAAACTGAGCATAGTAAAACTGTTGCATGTCAGAGAAGATGTACTCCTGAGAAAGGAGGAAACTGAGTTTTTCCAGGATTTAAAATCCATGGCTCTGAAAGATTGTCAGTGTTCATCACTCTTAATAGTATTTTCACTTGTAGAAAAAGGTAACCAGGGATGCATTTTAAAAAAATGTATGTTTATTGGGGAAGAGGTCAACTAACAAACATAAAATTTGAGGAATCATGGCATATTTCACCAAAAGAACTGACCGCTAATGTCAGGATAAGATGTTTCTGCTTTTGTCTTACTGATATGATTAGCAGGTCAACGAAAGCTATCAGGTCAGCTCCTTCACTAGCAATAAATAGTAAAACAGCATTTCCTGCTTCTCAACTTTTAAAAATTTGTTGAAAGGAAGTCCTGCATAATGATGCTTATTAGAAATAGAAAAAAATAATCAGAGATAGAAAAAATTACCCATCTTCACCATTAAAAAAAAAAAAAGGTCTCCCAGCAATTAAATCAACCTTCTATAAAGTGATTTTAGAAAAATGGAGTCCTTGGGAATAATCTGATTTTAAAACCGTATCTATAGGGGCGCCTGGGTGGCTCAGGTGGTTAAGCATCTGCCTTCGTTCGGCTCAGGTCATGATCTCCAGGTCCTGGGATTGAGCCCCACATCCCGCCTTCCAGCTCAGCGGGGAGTCTGCTTCTCCCTCTCCCTCTCCCTCTGCTTGTGCTCTCTCTGTGTCTGTCTCTCTCTCAAATGAATAAATAAAATCTTAAAAAAAAAGCAAAACAAAAAACCAAAAAAACCCTCTTATCTCTTATCTGTAGAACCTTGGTAAGATACCGCAATTCTTAGGTGAACCTTAATTATAAGGGAAAAAAACACACTTTTTTTGTAAATGAGAACATTTTGACAACAGATGTTTTGAAAATCAGCACAAATAATACAATATGTCAAATAATCACCTGAATATGGTAATTTTTTTCCCTGAACATTTTATTTTTATCTAGTACACATTTATATTACCTCAACTTGGGTTTTAGAACTTTAGATTAAAAAAATGAAGGTATATATTCTGTGTACTCCAAGTATTTCTGTCTAGAGTCAGGCCCTCCTCTACCACCACTAACTAGCTGTATGACTTTGGCCAGATTATTTAACTACAGTTCATCCCCTGAAATTTGAAATTATTGGTGTTATTGGATATGTGGAAAGTTCTTACATAACAGTAACTGGTACCAAATAGTTTTCAATAAATGCTAGTTATTTTTTCTTTTCTAACAATAATTTGAATAGAATTAAACAGTGTCCCATACTTGATAATTATTTGTGGACTAGTGCATTTAAAAATCTATCTTTGGGCGCCTGGGTGGCTCAGTCGTTAAGTGTCTGCCTTTGGCTCAGGTCATGATCCCAGGGTCCTAGGATCGAGTCGCGCATCAGGCTTCCTGCTTGGTGGGGAGCCTGCTTCTCCCTCTCCCACTCCCCCTGCTTGTGTTCCTCCTCTCGCTATCTCTCTCTCTGTCAAATAAATAAATAAAATCTTAAAAAAATACATATATATCTCTTAAATTTTAGCATAAAAAAGATAAAATTGATATTTTATGTTGATTTTTATTGCCTATTTCATTGTATTTACATTATATGAATTATATTATTAGAATATAGGATATTTTATGCAGAAATTTATTTTGGAAGAAAAATGAATGAAAGATTTTTATAACAGCAAAAATAAAATTTTAGGAAAATGTCTATAATTTCATTTAATGACTTGAAAACTGGTGAAAGAGGCATTACCATATTATTCTTTATTGGTTGGGATGCAGGTTATGTGTGCTTAATCAAAAATGATAATCAAATATTTATTGATCACTTTACAAGGCAGTTAGATCATGATAGCACTTGTCAGGAATATAAATGATCAGTTCATCCATAAGATACTCAAAAAAGAGTTGGGAGGTGTGTTCTCTAAAATTCATGAAAAAAAAGTTAAATAAAATGTGATGACGGTAGTTTGGTGTCACGTGGCATCATGTATTCTGTTGCCAAATGAGCATCATAAGGCAAGATATATTATGAATTGAGAAGAGAGATAGCGTGCCTGAATACTGCTGAAAATGATTAATGGAAGAGATTATATTTTAATTTAGCCTTGAATAGTGAGTAGGATTTGACTAGGAATAACAGAAAGAAAAGACCATCTGTGGCAAGGAAATGGTGTAAGAAATCATTAGTTACAGTGCTCAAAAGGGGGAATAATGCTAATAAAGCAATTTTGAATAAAAATATAATGTCTGAAAATCTTTAAAAATTGTAAACCACTATAAAAATTAGTTATCACTGTGTACTTTCAAATAGCATCATTAAATTGTGCAGAATGTATTTATTTATTTGCTAGAACCAGTAGTTTATTGAGCACTTAACATAGAGAACATGGAAATACGGTGGTTTGTAGGGTAAGATTAGCCTCCAATTATAGTTTTGTGGTAGCAATTGTGTAATCAGTAATCTGCACTTACATAAATCAAAAAGCATCCACATATGCAGGATGTGTTTGTTCTGTAAAGCGGGGATCTTGGAAATGTACATCATTCTTTTTTGGTCTTTTGACTGGTGTAGGCCATGAGTTCATTCAGCAGAAAGGAGCTCTTCCTGGCTGTGTTCTTGTCAGTTTCCACTTACCTCTGTAATAATGGTCAATTTAATGCATGTGAATTGCCGCTCAAGGAAGAGTGTATTCATTCAGATATAAATTATGTGCATTTTCAATGCAGTACTCAACATTAAGAGTTGATTAAGTTTGTTTACAGTGCTCTACTTTCATCATAGTATTTTCATTTACTCTGAGACCATAATCGAGACAAACAAAATAGAATGATTTCTACTATATTAATTTACATAACTTTTACGTGTTGGTATATCCATACTTCATTTTATGCAGGTGACGTCTTTAAAAAACATACAGGTGACTTTATCTTAACATATTTGGAATCTAAGTTTCTCAAAATGAATCAAATGAAGTTCTCCTAAATGAAGTTTTCCTAAAACATGAAAGTCTTTCATTTCTAATGCAGGCACTCTACAAATATATCCAATATTTTTTATAATAGTAGGGAACTATTTTGTAATAGTAGTTAAAATGTAAAGTATTAAATTTTTGGTTTTAAAATCTGGCTTTGCAATTATGTGACATATCCCACAGTGTCAGTTTCTTCATCCACAAAGCAGAAATGACATATACGTGTATGTGAAAAAAATGTGTGTGTGTACTTGTAAGGATTAAATGAGATAATAATTGTTAATACTTCTAATATCACTTCAGGCCACAGCAGGCAGTAAGTGTAATATTCTGTGATTTTTAACAACAATGGTTGAGTGGGATGGGTTCTGTTATTCTCTGTGATTTCCTTCTGCTTCATCTCTCCCTCTTTTTTTCTATTTGCTCTTTAGTATCTGTGTTAAATAAATTTACACCTTTTCCTTCTATTTGCTTCTTTGGTTGTTTCTCTGGGAACTTTGGATTACCTCCAGATGGGAAAAGACAGTTTATGCCTCATGATAAATTTAGAGTAAATTCTTACTCAGTATCATGATAGCCCAGAGGATGCCGGGGGACACTTCTGCATGGATTGCTCATGTTTCTTGCGGGCAGAGGCTCTGATTGCCTTTGACTTCAGAGCCTTTTCAAGGATATTTGTACAGTGAACAGTTTGTTTTGGAAGATTATATTTAACATCTCTCTCCTGAACAAAGCCGATTTCTTTACTCGCCACTATAATAATGTCTCCCTCTGGGACAAAGTTTAGGCAAGCTGACTTCTTCAAAAGATTCAGGTTCTCGAAACTCAGTGTTCCTTTCTGGTGCTATACGCCATTGCATGTTTGTGACGCCCTCTGAGAATTAGTGCTCAGAGAATACATGCAAATGCTGACACTATGGTTGCTACTGTTGCCATGAGTAATAAAGTCTCTTGTTTCTGATACAGACATTTTGTGTCTTATGTCAGCATCAATGAAACTAGATTTTGGCCAGATAATCCCAGCGGATATAGTAGTCTCAGATCTTTTACAGTTCCTGACAGGGATTGGGGGAATCGAGCGAATGAAAAACAACTCAGAATGCCAAAAAGGCACATAAAAGGCATTTAACATAAACTTACCCAGTTAAAATTATATCCACAGTTTAAGAAAACATTTAGTGTTTTTCAGATATCACCAAAAATGTGAAAATGATGATAAAAATGGTTTCCAAGCATCAATCAGTACATGAATTGATTGGTTTAGAGAGACCAAAGGCTATCGGTTATTGAAAATGATCATTATTACTCTCTAGTTTTTAAATAAAATCTCTTCTTCAGAATATTAGAATGGGACCAAGTTAGCTAGAAGAGTCCCAGTTACATGCTTTCCTGCCTTGACTCTGTAAGGAGGTCACCACAGCCAAAGGCATCCCTCTATGTTTTTGGTCTTCCATCAGCTCATCCTTGACTTGTCAGGGGCTTGCATAAAGCAGAGAGTATCACTCTGTGGACTCTAGTCTGATTGCAGTGAACCAGGCTCTCTTCCTTTGCAATAAACACAATGTGCCATCAATAGTTTTGTACAGGGAATACCTTCTAAGTTGCGTAATTTAATTTTGTCAATCTGTGGATTTGTAGATTTGCCCTAGCAAAATTGCAAATATGGCAAACACTATCATTTAAAGAGAATGTGGGATTCAAATATTTATTTATCAGTTAATATTCCACTGACTATTTCATGAATTTACAAGTATTGATTCATCAATCCACATAGTAATTCTGTTATCCCTGTTTTACATATGAGACAACAGAGGCAGTAAGAGTCTATACAACTTGCCTCAAGTTGCACAGCTAATTTTTGGCAAAGCTGGAACTCAATATGAGTAAAGGAATGTAAAGTTGAAATGGCCTTAGTCCTTGTTTTTGTTTAGATTGACAAATTTTAGATTACTTCTCTCCTTCCCAATTTCTGATCAAGCATTGCCACAGTCCTTTGTAATCATTTGATTTTATTATCTCTCTCACTGGACAGTAAGCACCCTGAGAGTGGGAATATCTTTTATTTGTATATTAAAATGTGTGTGTTTCATTTTTGTATTGGAAGTCCTGAAGGGATATTGATCGACTTTTTGGCACATAATAGGTGCTCCAGAAATTCTTGTTAGCCAATATCACCATGGTCCCTAAGGTATGCCAGACTTTTATGGGATTTCTCCTTGCTTTACTTTTCCTGACTAGCAGTATACTCATGTGTTTGAGAGTTTTATTCAAAAAATAAAACAAAACAAGACAAAAAACTGCTTACTCAAATGCTTGGCTATTGTGATTTGGCAAATGTAACTTTTTAAGTGAAGGAAAAAAAGTCAAGATTATTTAGTACAGAAGGTGCCTTCCAAAGAAACTAAAGAAAATTGTCAAATCAAAAAAAAAATGAAATTGTATTTTTATATAACCTCCAATTTTAAACTTATAATTTGATTTTTTTTGGTAATTGCCTCTAGTTTGTTTTCCCAACCAATGTTGTAGTAGAGCTTTTCTGTGGGGGTCTAATGTTGACAGCTAGAATGTGGAAGAATTCTCTTTTAAAAACATTTTATTCTACAATAAGATAGGATAATATTTTTTGTTATAAAATAATTTATGTGTCACATCATATTTTTACTGTTGTGGTATCCTTTGGAAGAACTGTTTAGGGATACACTTTGGTTTGTTACTTTTTCAAAATTAGTATTTGTTATTTTAAAATTGCTCTTTGTAAATTTGTTTCCATGTTGACAAGCAAGTGAAAGAACAAATACAGGAAATGATCATGCTTTAGTAAATTGGATTAATAAAGTCTTCCTTTTTTCTCTTATGGTGGGAGGCAAGAACTTTATAACCAAATTAAAAATAATCTCTCTGTGACACTTATATTTTTACCTTTTAAAAAAGATTTTATTTATTTATTTGAGAGAGCGAGAGAGAGAGCGAGCAAGCATTGGGGAGTGGCAGAGGGAGAGGGAGAAGCAGGCTCCCTGCTGAGCAGAGAGCCAGACACTGGGCTTGATCCTAGGATTCTGGGATCATGACCTGCGCTGAAGGCAGACACTTAACTTACCGAGCCACCCAGGCACCCCCATTTTTACCTTTTAATAGACAATAAAATTGATTCCTAGGGATGGAAGGGGGGGTATGGATAGTAGCAAGTGTAAGCCTTTTTAAATTATCTGCATCTTTCTTCTAAATTCAGATTATCCTATATCTCCCTCTGTTCACCTTTTTCACACAAACTTTAGTCCTCTTTATTACTAAGGATGAAGTTTACTATCTTTAGTGAGAAAGATTTGAAGATGGTATGAATTGGCAGATGAAATGAAAGGTTGAGAACCACTAAAATAGATGGTTTTCTGGTATTAGAAGACAGAAGAAAATTGCAGTTTAGGAAACTTGATATATGACTTCTTGGTGAAAATACAAGCTTGGAGCAAAATTTAAAGGCAAATTTTTACCAAAAATTGGCTCAAATTTTATACAGATATTGTATAGTAAAGATCATTAAAATAGTTTTATATTTAAGCAATATATTTTGTTTAAAAATAACCAGCTATTCTACTTAAACTGAACTTTTTTTTTTTATTCCTATCAACTAAGCCCTACATCATGGTATGGTAAGTATTAATATTTTGTGTCTACCAGATTGGTTGCTGTATAGAAAACAGTTGGTGTGAGGATGTAAATATTAAACAAAATAAATTATAGTTGATGTCTAAAAAGAAGATCTCCAACTTGGAGTTCATATTAAGAAAAAAAATAAAAGTTTTTTAAAGGTCAAAATGAAAATTTGAAAATAACAAACAAAAAATTTAAAAAATAAAGGAAAAGACTAAGGTATTTACAAATACACACATATAAAATATATATACAAATTTTGCTCATGAGTTCTCTTACTTTTCATTTTCATGGGAAATACAGCATAGAATCACATGAGTGTTGAAATAGGTTTTAAAAGGGGAAATTGGAAAACAGACTAGAGAAGGAAGAGGGAAAAGTGAAAAGATAAAACAGGAAAAATAAGAAAAGATTGGTCTTAAAATGAGGGTGAAGTTGGAACACAAACATAATTAGAATAAACACTATCAACAGATAGATTGCTTTTCCCTCTTGTCCCAAAGTTTAGTTTGCTGTGACTACATCTGAAATTTATTAGATGGGCGGGACAGGGAAAAGACTTCTCTGAAGACTTCTCCTCACCAGAGACAACCTTAAGTCTGCAGATCACAGGTGAGGCCAGTAGCCTGGTTCTAAGCAAAGGAATATATGCGTGAGTGTGTGTGTGTGTGTGTGTGTGTGCATCTTATATATGTACGTATGTATGTATATGTATGTAGGTATGTGTATATATGTGCATGTATACATTTCTATTTTTCTTCCATTTATCTTTCACTATCTACTTGAGTTAGAATGTACAGACTTAAAGATCATAGTTTAAAAAATCTGATTATTTTAAATTGTTTAAATAGATATTTAAATATTCCTGCTAGATAATCATAATTGATAAGTGAGCACTTGCCTGCCACGTACAAGGGCCTTGATATCGATTATACCTGTGAGATTATCTTTACATTAGTTCTCTTTTTAGCATACTATTATGAAATTGACATATGTAGATAATAGTTTCTTGCATACTACAGCATTTTTATTTAATTTTTTTATTAGTAGTCTTGGCTAGAAATTAAATTTCAAAGTGAAAAGTCATAAAGCCCAATTTTTCTATAAAAGGCATAATCAAAGAATGATTTAAGCCTTGGTTACCAGTAAAGCTGTTCAGTATTCATAGTCATGGTAACGGTAAGATTTAAAATGATTGCAATAGTATATCTATCATGCCATTATACTCACAGTGTTATTGTTATACGTCATTGGCCATTTCTTTTGTAAAACTGAATTCTATTTCCAAATTAAAAAAAAAAAGCTACTTTATATTCAGGTTCCTGAAGATGCCAGTATTTTAACCACTTTGGAATCAATTATTGTGCACTTTAAACAATGCATTTGAGGTAAGGGTTTAATTAGTTAGGTTTTATTTTGCCCAGTGCAAAACAAATTTACATGATCCAGGCTATTTTGTAGATTGTATATGTAAAAATTTTACTAACAAAAAAAAATGGATATTCTTTGAAATCACATATAGGCAACTAGGAATCTTCTGTGCTGAGATGACTGAATGAAGAGAGATCACAGAATTCTTTCACTACACGTTTGAAAAAGGTGTGTACAAGTTAGCAAGATCAAAACGAAACATTTTCTTAACCTATAAGCATACAAAACTGTGTCTTTAAAATGAAGCTCTTAGGGAAGGGCAAGCAATCATTAGGAAAAGCCAGTGAAAACTCATGTACGCTATATTATTACAATTATATAATGTTGATATAATTCTCAACATTAAAAAAAGAGTGTGATAAAAAAGTAAATGAGAATAATGGTAATGATCTACTACTGCCAAAGCAAAAAAGAGGAAGGAAAGGGACAAAGAATGGAATAAACAAATAAATCCAAAAATGCATTCTGAAAATAGGGTAAGTATTTCATTCTGGAAAGTAACAGCAACAGCAATAGTAACAAATGGAAGAAAATTACACACAAGAAGTACCATGCATTTAAGTGTACTGAGTAAGTACCCAGGCTTCATAAGCCAGACTGATGGGTTTGAAAGCCACCTCCAGTGTGATCTTAGACAAATAACTTAATATTTTTGTTTTATAGTTTTCTCATCTAATATGAAGATGATAATAACATTTTCCTCTGGGATTTTTGTAGGAAAATGAAACATGTTATGATATAAAGTGCCTGGAAGATCATCAGTGCTTATTAAGTTTTAGCTAATCATATTTTGTCTTTAGAAAAGCTTAAGAAAGAACTAGAAGAGAAATGCAGTGGATAAATTAATTTAAAAATAAGGTATCAAAAATAAAATAATATATCAACAGGAAAAAAATAGCTTTTTGTGGAGCTAAGAATATAAAATAAGCAAAAACAAACAAACAAACAAACAAAAACCCCCCAAAAACAAAACCCAAAACAAAACAGCAGTAACTTTGCAGGATTAATTTATTAAACATAACAATGAATATGGAAGTTATGGCTGAAAATGCAGTTGGTGACAGAGAAGAAGCTTCCAGAAAGTAATCCCAATGAACACAAAGGGAAATACCTGCCATTAAAATACTTGGAAAGGACAAACTCATTTAAAAGGACAAACAACATTTAAACTGAACATGATGGGGTCTGTGAAGTAAAGAAGTTAACAAAAATGAACAGAAAAAAAAATCCTCAAATATTTACTAATAAGAAAATTACTTAAATTAAAACAATAGCATGGATTAAAAGGATTCCATAGTATCTCAGGAAATTTGATAGAAACTAATTAACAGAGATTGCCTGTAGAATTTCTGAAATTCAGGAATAAAAAAAGAATTCTGTAAGTTTTTAGACATTAAGCTCACATCCCTTTCAAAGGGGAAACACTCCTCAGACTTCTACAGAAGAATATCTAATGCTATAAGATAATGAATTAATAGATAAAAGTTCTGAGGAACAAAAAGTATAATCGGAGTTTATACATCTAAGTTTTCTTAGAGACAGTCAAAGTGTTCAGACAGTTAGAAGCTCGGTCAAGATGACACCTACAATCACTTATAAGAGAAACCAAAAACAAATGAAATCATGACTACCAGAATATGAATGAATAAGATTTTGTAAAAAAGGGGGAGTGGATTAGATTAAATATATATATGGTGTGTGTGTGTGTTTATAGCTAATCCATTTTTTTAAGCAAAACTTTATCCCTTTATATTTGACTGACAGGACTTTATCTGAAGGTGAAATAGAGGGCAAATGTTCTAAGCCTAGACAATGTAACAATAACAACAGCAATAATAATAATATAATAATAAGAAGAAGAAATTCAAAATGTTGAGTAAGAGGGGAGAAACTGAAAGGGATATAAATATACTATTTGTTTTTTCATCTTAAATAGTTTGAAGTCATTATATAATACTTAAATTTGATAAAATTTCAAAAATAACAGTATGAATTAATGTAAATTTCTAAAGGGCAAGAAAAATTAAAAAAATACATTATCAAAATTTGATGTAAGTATCTGTTATTATGCCAGTGCCATAATGTTTTGATTACTATTGCTTTGTAACATAGTTTGAAATCAGGAAGTGTAATGCCTCCAGCTTTGTTCTTCTTTCTCAAGATTGCTTTAGCTATTCAGGGTCTTTTGTTGTTCTATAAATTTTAGGATTGATTTCTATTTCTGTGAAAAATGTCATTGGGATTTTGACAGAGGTTGCATTGAATCTGTAGATCACTTTGGGTAGTGTGGACATTTTAATAATATTACTTCCTCCAGTTCATAAACACATCTTTCCATTTATTTGTGTCTTCTTCAATTTCTTTCATTATGACTTATAGTTTTCAGTATAGAGATCTTTCACCTCCTTGGTTAAATTTATTCCTAAGCATTTTAGTTTTTGATTCTGTTGTAAATGCAATTTTCCTCTTTCTTTATTTTTTCAGATAGTTTGCTGTTAATGTATAGAAATGCAATTGATTTTTGTATATTGATTTTGTATCTTCCAACTTTACTGATTTTATTCTTTTTAAAAAAAATTTTTTTATTAACATATAATGTATTGTTGGTTTCAGGGGTACAGGTCTGTGATTCATCAGTCTTACACAATTCACAGCGCTCGCCATAGTACATACCTTCCCCAATGTCCATCACCCAGCCACCCCATCCCTCCCACCCCCCTCCCCTCCAGCAACCCTCAGTTTGTTTCCTGAGATTAAGAGTCTCTTATGGTTTGTCTCCCTCTTTGGTTTCATCTTGTTTCATTTTTTCCTTCCTTCCCCTATGATCCTCTGTCTTGTTGCTCAAATTCCTCATGTCAGTGAGATCATATGATACTTGTCTTTCTCTGATTGACTTATTTCGCTCAGCATAATACCCTCTAGTTCCATCCACGTCGTTGCAAATGGCAAGATTTAATTTTTTTGATGGCTATATAATATTCCATTGTATATATATACCACTTCTTCTTTATCCATTCATCTGTTGATGGACATCTTGGCTCTTTCCATAGTTTGGCTATTGTGCACATTGCTGCTATAAACATTGGGGTGCACATGCCCCTTTGGATCCCTACATTTGTATCTTTGGGGTAAATACCCAGTAGTGCAGTTGCTGGATCGTATGGTAGCTCTATTGTCAACTTTTTGAGGAACCTCCATACTATTTTCCAGAGTGGCTGCACCAGCTTGCATTCCCACCAACAGTGTAGGGGGGTTCCCCTTTCTCCGCATCCTCCCCAACATCTGTCGTTTCCCGACTTGTTAATTTTAGCCATTCTGACTGGTATGAGGTGGTATCTCATTGAGGTTTTGATTTGGATTTCCCTGATGCTGAGCGATGTTGAGCACTTTTTCACGTGTCTGTTGGTCATTTGGATGTCTTATTTGCAGAAATGTGTGTTCATGTCTTCTGCCTATTTCTTGATTGGATTATTTGTTCTTTGGGTGTTGAGTTTGATAAGTTCTTTATAGATTTTGGATACTAGCCCTTTACCTGATATGTCATTTGCAAATATTTTCTCCCATTCTGTCAGTTGTCTTTTGGTTTTGTTGACTGTTTCTTTTGCTGTGCAAAAGCTTTTTATCTTGATGAAGTCCCAATAGTTCATTTTTGCCCTTGCTTCCCTTGCCTTTGGCGATGTTTCTAGGAAGCAGTTGCTGTGGCTGAGGTCAAAGAGGATGCTGCCTGTATTCTCCTTTAGGATTTTGATGGACTCCTGTCTCACATTGAGGTCTTTCAACCATTTGGAGTCTATTTTTGTGTGGGGTGTAAGGAAATGGTCCAGTTTCATTCTTCTGCATGTGGCTGTCCAATTTTCCCAACACCATTTGTTGAAGAGACTGTCTTTTTTCCATTGGACATTCTTTCCTGCTTTGTCAAAGATTAGTTGACCACAGAGTTGAGGGTCCATTTCTGGGCTTTCTATTCTGTTCCATTGATCTATGTGTCTGTTTTTGTGCCAGTACCATACTGTCTTGATGATGACAGCTTTGTAATAGAGCTTGAAGTCCAGAATTGTGGCGCCACCAGCTTTGCTTTTCTTTTTCAACATCCCTCTGGCTATTTGGGTTTTTTTCTGGTCCATACAAATTTTAGGATTATTTGTTCGATTTCTTTGAAAAAAATTGATGGCATTTTGATAGGGATTGCATTAAATGTGTTGATTGCTCTAGGTAGACATTTTCACAATATTTGTTCTTCCAATCCATGAGCATGGAACGTTTTTCCATTTCTTTGTGTCTGCCTCAATTTCTTTCATGAGTATTCTGTAGTTTTCTGAGTACAGATCCTCTGCCTCTTTGGTTAGATTTATTCCTAGGTATCTTATGGTTTTGAGTGCAGTTGTAAATGGGATCGACTCCTTAAATTCTCCTTCTTCTGTCTTCTTGTTAGTGTATAGAAATGCCGCTGATCTGTGGATTGATTTTATATCCTGACACTTTACTGAATTCCTATATGAATTCTAGCAGTTTTGGGGTGCAGTCTTTGGGGTTTTCCACATAAAGTATCATATCATCTGCAAAGAGTGAGAGTTTGACTTCTTCTTTGCCAATTTGGATGCCTTTTGTTTCTTTTTGTTGTCTGATTGCTGAGGCTAGGACTTCTAGTACTATGTTGAACAGCAGTGGTGATAGTGGACATCCCTGCCGTGTTCCTGACCTTAGAGGAAAAGCTCTCAGTTTTTCCCCATTGAGTATGATATTCACTGTGGATTTTTCATAGATGGCTTTTATGATATTGAGATATGTACCCTCTATCCCTATACTGTGAAGAGTTTTAATCAGGAAAGGATGCTGTACTTTGTCAAATGCTTTTTCTGCATCTATTGAGAGGACCATATGGTTCTTGTTCTTTATTTTATTAATGTATTGTATCACATTGATTGATTTGCGGATGTTGAACCAACCTTACAGCCCAGGAATAAATCCCACTTTTAATGTACTGTTGGGTCCTATTGGCTAGTATTTTGGTGAGAATTTTTGCATCCATGTTCATCAGGGATATTGGTCTGTAATTCTCCTTTTTGATGGGGTCTTTGTCTGGTTTTGGGATCAAAGTAATGCTGGCGTCATAAAGTGAGTTGGGAAGTTTTCCTTGCGTTTCTATTCTTTGAAATAGCTTCAGAAGAATAGGTATTAATTCTTCTTTAAATGTTTGGTAGAGTTCCCCTGGAAAGCCATCTGGCCCTGGGCTCTTGTTTGTTGACAGATTTTTGATTCCTGCTTCAGTTTCCTTAGTGGTTATGGGTCTGTTCAGGTTTTCTAATTCTTCCTGGTTCAGTTTTGGTAGTTTATATGTTTCTAGGAATGTATCCATTTCTTCCAGATTATCTAATTTGCTGGCATATGGTTGCTCATAATATATTCTTATAATTGTATTTCTTTGGTGTTGGTTGTGATTTCTCCTCTTCCATTCATTATTTTATTTATTTGGGTCCTTTCTCTTTACTTTTTTGGTAAGTCTGGCCAGGGGTTTATCAATCTTGTTAATTCTTTCAAAGAACCAGCTCCTAGTCTCGTTGATCTGTTCTACTGTTCTTTTGGTTTCTATTTCATTGATTTCTGCTCTGATCTTTATTATTTCTCTTCTCCTGCTGGGTTTAGGCTTTATTTGTTACAGCAAATAAACAAGAACCATATGATCCTCTCAGTAGATGCAGAAAAAGCATTTGACAAAGAACAGCATCCTTTCTTGATTAAAACTCTTCCAGCTCCTTTAGGTGTAAGGTAAGGTTGTGTATTTGAGACCTTTCTTGTTTCTTGAGAAAGGCTTGTATTGCTGTATACTTTCCTCTTAGGACTGCCTTTGCTGCATCCCAAAGATTTTGAACAGTTGTGTTTTCATTTTCATTTGTTTCCATGAATTTTTTTTTTTAATTCTTTTTTAATTTCCTGGTTGACCCATTCATTCTTTAGTAGGATGCTCTTTAGCCTCCATGTATTTGAGTTCTTTCCAACTTCCCCCTTTTTTTAAATTTTATTTTTATTTTATTTTATTTTTTTTTTGTTGTCTACTCCTTTACTGTTATCTTCCCCACTACCACCACCAAAACCAAGCAGAATTTTGATTTCCTTTCCCCAAAAAGGTGCTGCTACCTCATTCCCAGGCACATGAGGGAGGACAGGACTTCAGGCTGGAGCCACCATTTAGGTTCTCCCTCCCCCAGCCTGGAGCCAGGGAGGGGAAGTGACACATGGTGATGGATGGATGGATGGAAAGAAGGATAGACCCAACAGAGAAAGTGGGATCAGGAAGGGGCTGCTGCAAGGAAAGCCCCCACTCTTTCCTCTGGGGGTAGGAGAGGCATGACTGACCATCAGGGCCAGGGTGGTGCCTAGCTAGACCACAGCCCTTTGTGGGGTAGTCCAATAAACATTGTGGATTCTCAGCACCGCTGGTGCCTGGTGTTTCAAGGCTACTGTGGCCACAGACACCTCTTGGACCTCTTGGCCTCTTGTGATTGAGTTCTAATTTCAAAGCATTGTGGCCCGAAAATATGCAGGGAATGATCCCCATCTTTTGGTACTGGTTGAGACCTGATTTGTGCCCAGGATGTGATCTATTCTGGAGAGTGTTCCATGTGCACTAGAGAAGAATGTGTATTCTGTTGTTTTGGGATGGGATGTTCTGAATATCTCTGAATCCCATCTGGTCCAGTGTGTCATTTAAAGCCTTTATTTCCTTGTTGATCTTTTGCTTAGGTGATCTGTCCATTTCAGTGAGGGGGGTGTTAAAGTCCCCTACTATTATTGTATTATTGTCGATGTGTTTCTTTGATTTTGTTTTTAATTGGCTTATATAATTGGCTGCTCCCATATTAGGGGGATAGATATTTAAAATTGTTAGATCTTCTTGTTGGATAGACCCTTTAAGCATGATGTAGTGTCCTTTCTCATCTCTTATTACAGTCTTTGGTTTAAAATCTAATTTGTCTGATATAAGGATTGCCACCCCAGCTTTCTTTGGATGTCCATTAGCCTGGTAAATGGTTTTCCACCCCCTCATTTTCAATCTGGAGGTGTCTGGGTCTAAAATGAGTCTCTTGCAGGCAGCATATTGATGGGTCTTATTTTTTTATCCAATCTGATACCCTGTGTTTTTTGATTGGGGCATTTTGCCCATTTACATTCAGAGTAACTATTGAAAGATATGAATTTAGTGCCATTGTATTGCCTGTAAGGTGACTGTTACTGTATAGTGACTGTTACTGTATATTGCCTCTGTTCTTTTCTGGTCTATGTTACTTTTAGGCTCTCTCTTTGCTTAGAGGACCCCTTTCAATATTTCTTGTAGGGCTGGTTTGGTGTTTGCAAATTCTTTTAGTTTTTGTTTGTCCTGGAAGGTTTTTATCTCTCCTCCTATTTTCAATGACAGTCTAGCTGGATATAGTATTCTAGGCTGCATATTTTTCTCATTTAGTGCTCTGAATATATCATGCCAGTCCTTTCTGGCCTGCCAAGTCTCTGTGGATGGGTTGCTGCCAATCTAATGTTTCTACCCTTTTAGGTTACAGACCTCTTGTCCCGAGCTGCTTTCAGGATTTTCTCTTTGTCTCTGAGACTTGTGAGTTTTACTATTAGATGTCGCGGTGTTGACCTATTTTTATTGATTTTGAGGGGGGTTCTCTGTGCCTCTTGGATTTTGATGCCTGTTTCCTTCCCCAAATTAGGGAAGTTCTCTGCTATAATTTGCTCCGATATACCTTCTGCGCCCTCTGTCTCTTTCTTCTTCTTCTGGTATCCCAATTATTCTAATGTTGTTTCGCTTTTTGATATCACTTATCTCTCGAATTCTGCCCTTGTGATCCAGTAGTTGTTTATCTCTCTTTTTCTCAGCTTCTTTATTCTCCATCATTTGGTCTTCTATATCACTAATTCTCTCTTCTGCCTCATTTATCCTAGAAGTTAGAGCTTCCATTTTTTTTTTTTTTTTTTAAAGATTTTATTTATTGGACAGTGAGAGAGGGAACACAAGAAGGGGGAGTGGGAGAGGGAGAAGCAGGCTTCCCGCTGAGAGCAGGGAGCCCGATGCGGGGCTCGATCCCAGGACCCTGGGATCCTGACCTGAGCCGAAGACAGACGCTTAACGACTGAGCCACCCAGGCGCCCCTAGAGCTTCCATTTTTGATTGTACCTCATTAATAGCCTTTTTGATTTTGACTTGGTTAGATTTTAGTTCTTTTATTTCTCCAGAAAGGGATTCTCTAGTACCTTCTATGCCTTTTTCATGCCCAGCTAGTATCTTTATAATCATCATTCTGAACTCTATTTCCGACGTCATACTAATGTCTGTATTGATTAGGATGTCCCTGGCAGTCGGTACTACCTCGTGTTCTTTTTTGAGGTGATTTTTTCTGTCTTTTCATCTTGTCCAGAGGAGAATAGATGAATGAGAGAACAAAATACTAAAAAAATGCTAAAAGGGTAACAATTACCCCAGAAAAATACACACTAAACAAATCAGTAGACACCCGAAACCGGGGGGAAGAGAAAGGGGGAAAAAAAAAGAGTATGATTAGGTTGGTGAATGTAACAGAGCCACTCACTAGATTTTGGGTTTATTTTGGTCTGTTAGAAGAAATTGCCTCCCAAACTTTTAAAGAAAGAAAAACTTATATATATATATATATACAAAAATAAGGGTAAATACGATAAAGGGATGGAATATGACTGTAATGGTGAAAATTAAAAAAGATTTTAAGAAAGGCATTGAGAAGATAAGTTGGTTGAAAAAAGAACGAAAAAAATTAAAAATAAAAATGAATGTGATCAGGCGGGAGACTAGGACAATGTCCTATACTAGCTTTAGGGTATATTTTAGTCTGTTAGAAGAAACTACATCCCAAAATTTCAAAGAAAGAAAAACATATATATACAAAAAACAAGGTTAAAGACAATGAAGAGATAGAATGTGACTAAAAATGAAAAAAAAGATTTTAAAAAAGGAATTGATAAAATGTTGGTTGAAAAAGGAAGGAAGAAATTCAACCAAAAAAATAAATAAAGAAAATAAAAAAAATTAACTTTGAAAGACTAAAGCATCATGGGTAAAAAATGCCATGAATTCTTTGTGCTGTATTCCCCTTGCACTGGGGTTTTGCCTCTCTCATCAGTTGGTAAACTTGGTCTTGGCTGGATGTGTTCTTGCTGATCTTCTGGGGGAGGGGCCTGTTGCAGTGATTCTCAAATGTCTTTGCCAGAGGCAGAATTGCCCCACCCTTGCCAGGGGCCAGGCTAAGTAATCTGCTTGGGTTTGCTCTCGGTAGCTTTTGTTCCCTGAAAGCTTTCCATACAGCTTTGGAGGACAAGAGTGAAAATGGTGGCCTCCCAATCTCTGGTCCTGAAGGAGCCGAGAGCTTGGGGTCCCACTTCTCAGTGAGCCCTCAAAGAAAAGCAGTCAATCACTCCTGTCTCCCTGGTCTCTGGCCACACTCTGTGCTTACTGGCCTGAGGACCAGTGTTTCTATCTCTGGCACATGACCCTGTTTGGAGTCTCCAAACCCAGCAGATTCCTGCGGTGCCCTCCTGCGCTGCTCCTCCTGGGGGAGAAAGGGGAGTCTCCCTGGATCTGCCACTTGTTGGATTCCTGCTGGAGGAGCAGTGGCCTGACCCTGCCACAGATCATGGTTAATGGCAACCCTGAGCTGAGAGCCCACTCCTCGGCTCCATCTTTGCAGCCGGCTTCCCCGCTCCAATACCTGGGAGCTCTGCCACCCTCAGGCACCCCCGGTCTTTCTGTGACCCCATGGGTCCTGAGACCACACTGTCTCAGCAAGGCCCCCCCTCTCCCCCCGACTTAGCCACTGGAGTGACGTCCCTCAGTGGAGAAGACTTCTAAAAGTTCTGATTTTGTGCTCAGCTGCTCTATCACTTGCCGGTAGCGGCTGATGGAGGCTCCCTCCCCCTGCAGTCTATCTTTCCATATATCACCTCAGATTCACTTCTCCACATGTCCTACCTTCCAGAAAGTGGTCGCTTTTCTGTTCAGAGAGTTGCTGCTTTTCTTTTCTTCGATCTCCTGTTGAGTTTGTAGGTGTTCTGAATGGTTTGATAACTATCTATCTGAATTCCTGGGATCAGAGGAAATTTAGGTCTCCTACTCCTCCACCATCTTGCTCCTCCTGTCTTTTATTCATTTTAATAGTTTTTAGGTAGTGTTGTTGAGGTTTTCTATGTATAAGATCTTGTCTCAGCAAACAGAAAATTTTACTTGTTTTCCAATTTTGATGATTTTTATTTCTTTTTCTTATTTAATTACTCTAACTAGGACTTCCAGTACTGTTAAACAGAAATGGTGAGAATGGGTACCCTTATTTTGTTCATTATCTTTGGTGAAAAGCTTTTAGCTTTTCATTGTTGAGTATAATGTTAGCTGTGGGCTTGTTATATATGGCTTTTATTATATGGAGGTGCATTTCTTGATTACATGACCATTTTAAGGAAGAAGACTGAGGATCCAGTGAGCCTAACTTATTGCTATTTAATTTGAGTGTTTTAACTGTGTTCTGTAATCCCCTCACCTAAATACTGAATTAAAAAATAACCTTTATAATTTTCTCTTCCAAGACAGAGTTTTAAAAGCTTTGAAGGTGATTATAGGTAATAATACTGTATTATAAATTTAAAATTTGCTAAGAGTAGATTTTAAGTGTTCTGATCATGTACATAAAAAAGGTAGCTATGTGAGGTGATGATATGTTAATTAGCTTGGGAATGGTAGTCATTTCACAATGTATACATATATTAAAACATCATGTTTTATACCTTAAATAGGTACAATTTTTATTTTCAATTATACCTCAATAAACTGGAAAATAATAAAAATTTTAAAAAGACTTAAGGAATTATATTTCAATGAAGAAGAAGCTACTAAAGTATTTTCCTACATAGAAGAGATAGTACTATTTTTACCGTGGTAGGCAAAAAAACCCCAAAAAACAAAAAAACAACAAAAAAAACAGTTTTAAACAAAACTCTAAATTTGGCAAAGTCTCCATTCTTTTAGCCTTGCCTTTCTGAAAACTGGTAACTTTGAAAGTCTTAGTTTTCCCCTTACCTGTAACAGGAAAATGAGGATCTAATGTTGTAATTTCAGGCCCTTTGTGCTTATGGAAGGGTTATTTTTTGAGCAAAGGAACAGTATATATATCTCACTGACTATCACTTGCTTGGCCTTCAGACATTGTTCCAAAGCTGCCACTTTCAAACTATAAATGTATGATAGATGACTTTAATCCATAATTTATTAGGATGAATTATTTTACTACATAACCATAAATTTTCCTCTTAATACCTTGGTGATAAATTTGAATAATTTGTGCATTCATTATTATTTAGTTAAGATAAAGAGTTGTTTTAGAATATGGGGATTTCAGTGAAGGCTCATCTCCTCTGAGTGTCTTTGAAAGCACTCAGTCTGGGATTATGGGGGAGCAGAGCCATTTAAAATGTTACATAAGGTTTCAGTAAAGTAATGGTTAGACAAATAATGTATTTTAGAATTCCTCTCTGACTGTAGTTACTAACCCCTTATGTTACAGAAAAAAAATTGTGTATGTGTGTATTTATAAATTCATTACAATTAAAAAATATTTAGTTGTTATTTCTTTGAGATATTGGGAAGAGATAAATTATGTGTTTATTTTCTTAGCAGCCTGTTTAAACTTAGTATGACCATAGTGTTTTAAAAACTTGAGGATGATCTGGTATAATAAAACCTTTTCCAGTTTATTTGATACAAATAAAAGATATACAACAACATCATTTAATTTTTTTGGTTAATTTTTAAACTTAGTTTTAGGAATTTTACCTCACAATTATTTATAAAACCTTAATCAGAGAAACACAAGTGTTTGTGTTCTTGTTTAGATTTTGTTTATTTTTCCAAAAAAAGGTAATTTAAACAGTATGCGAGGAAATATGTTGGTTATTAGAGTCACCTGGCATAGACATCTGCTACCACATGGATCTCTGGGTTGTCTTGGCACCTGTGTCTGGCACGGCAGGTGCCTGCATCTTTCATCACAACTTCAAGTTGATCTATCCACATCTGCAGTTTCTGTGAAGATGTCACTTTTCCCACATAGAGGGGGATGTTTTCAAATTAAAGTTATGGGAATAAGAAGGTAGTTTTTTAGAGCTTCTAAAGCCAGGTCTCAGAGCCCAAAAAAGTATGTTGATTTTCATTTATTTCTGGAAAATTAACTATCAGTGGTAGGTTATTTTCACATTGTATATTCAAAGCATCCAAAGAAGAGGGTAAAATGATCTTGAATTTTAAAAATAAATGCATTCACATATTTTATATGCTTTTAGCCATCTACATTTCTCAGTTTTCAGAGTAAATGTGAACATTATTCAAAATTTAATATGTTTTGTATTTCTTCTGTGGGAAATTTGCTTATAAAAATCATGTAATTTGCATTTTATTTTCTAGAGTATTACACATTCCTTTAAGAAAGCCCATTTTAAGCAATTCTTTTTAAAGGATAAAAGCTTTTCAGATTTTTTTCTTGTATGAAGGACACTCAAAAGCTTTACCTTATGCACATAGCATTTTAATCATAGTTGCAAAAGATTCTACAAATTTAAAGCTCCTGCTGTTTTTTTATTGTTATTTTTATTATATATTTTCTCTTCCCTTTGAAGCATGTGAAATTGAAGGAGGTGGAATATTTAATTTTGACCATGAATTATTCAGATTTGTTTTTTAAAATTAACATTAGTTTAAATGGTTTAACATTTTCCTTTAGTGGTTCTTAGATTTTCTAATGCAACTCATAAAGCTACATTTCTTGCTGGTACAAAGCTTGATGAATTAGCAGCTACAAGCTATTGCAGGAAATAAACCCAGACCTTGCCTATAAATAACTGTCTAATTTTAATCTGATTTTCTAGCATCATATAAGGTACAGCTGCATGTAGTTTTGTAGGGTATGTGATCATTTTGTCTGTATTTTCAAGAGATGGTAGGAGCAAATGAATTCAGTTAATCTCCTTAAAACATCCCTGCTCTAAGAAATCCATTACTCTACCAGAAAATAATCCCTATATTGTCTTTTTTAATCACAAAATTGTGAAGTATAGAGATAATATGCCTTTCAGTAATTAACCCTTTTTATATTTCTCCGTTATCTTAATATCTATACTTGAATATGTAAATAATATTTGTTTATAAATAATTGGTATGCCTTAACACATGATGTTTTACACATTTTACTTAACATTAAACAGTGAGATAACTTCATTATTCAAAATATGAATGGAGTTTATACATTTAAAAACAATGAGTAGTAATTAACCAAAGAAGAAAACATTTATAAAAGTGGTTCATGTAAAAGTAGCATAGCAGCAAAAATACTGTTGTCTTTATTCTTATTATTATGATTGGGAGTAATTTGGAGTTACAAGAGGTTTTTTTTTAAAAGATTTTATTTATTTCACAGAGAGAGAGAGAGAGAGCATGAGCAGGGTGGAGGGGGTGGGGAGGAGCAGAGGGAGAGGGAGAAGCAGACTCCCCGCTGAGCAGAGAGCCTGAGGCTGGGCTTGACCCCAGGACCCCGGGATCTTGACCTGAGGCAAAGGCAGATGCTAACTGACTGAGCCACCCAGGCACCCCACAAGGGGTCTTAAAGATCATCTATTCAACCAGTTTTTATTATGGATGAACAGACCAAGTTAATAGTACTATAAACTGAAACCAGTGTTAGGATCAGGGTTATATCACAAGTCAAATTATACTAAGAATTTTTTTGCTGGTAATAATTTAATAAGAACCATGTGAAAAACCATCCTTAGATGATTGCATCTGTTAATTTACTCTAAACTAATGTGGATGACCTAGGAAAAAATGAACAAGACTGGAATTAATTTAGAACACTAATGAATGAACTATTCACCCTAAAGCATATATCTGAAAAAAAAAAAAACCCACAAAAATAAACTACAGAAATCTATCTAAGAATGCTTTCACATATAAACCTGTACATATGGGTCTCTGAAAGCTGACATCAGTTCAACTATTACACCTGCTCTCTTTGTCATTTGTTTTCTTGGGGTACAAAGGACTAGAGGACCTAGTTTCTGCCATCAGGGAGCTGAAACTCTTCTGAGAAAAAGGATGCTTAAATCTAAAATAAAAACTCACAACCTGAGGCTTATATGACCACGTAATTCTATGTCCTAGTCGATGTAATTTGTTCAATAAAAATTTGAAAATGGCGTAACTTGCTTTGAGTGGAGCAATAAGAAAAAGTGTAAAATTTGAGTAACAGTGAAATAGTAGGTAATGGGAGAAGAAAGCTATCTTGTGAGAAGGATGATAGGAGGGGGGATACAGAAGGGAAATGTCTAAGTGATATTAGAGCATGGTGTGGTGTGTTTAATAGGTCATTAACAAAAAGCTATTTCAAGATTATATTGTATAGCATTGTGAATATTCAATCAACAGTCTTAGAATTAATTCTTCATTTTATTAAAAGGTATTACAGTTTTTTGAATTAAGAAGTGATATGATGAATCTGATGTTTAAAAGACATTAATCTAAAAAAATAAAAGATATTAATCTGACATTTAAAATGCATTAATCTGATAATAGTATGTGGAGCTCACTAAAGAAATGAAAGAATACTTCCTGTCTCTATGAATTTGACTATCCTAAGTACCTCATATGAATGCAATCATACAGTATTTGTCTTTTTGTGACAGGCTTATTTCACTTGGCATAATGTCTTCAAGGTTCATTTATGTGTCAGAATTTCCTTACTTTTAAGACTGAATAATATTTCATTTTATATACATATATACATACCACTTTTTGTTTATCCATTCATCTGTGGGTGGACACTGAGTTGCTTGTAACTTTGACTTTCGAGAATTGTGTTATCGTGGACACAGGTTAGGGAGAGGGGTAAGTGAAGAGTTGTTCAATGCTACAGAGTTTTAGTTTTGCAAGATGAAAAGTGGTTCTGGAAATGGATGATGGTGATGACTGTAACAGTGTAAATGTACTGCGCTGGACTATATACTTAAAAATGGTTAAGATGGTAAATTTTATGCTGTGTGTATTTTACCACAATTAAAAGTAAATCAAACAAGCAAACATATAAATAAATTTTAAAAAATCAATCAAAAAAGAAGTGAAAGAATAGAGGTGATTAACAAATTATTGCACTACCCAAGACATGAGATAAGGACCCAAACCTTATTAAAACACACTACTATTCATGCATCTAACTATCTATTTTTTCAATACATAATATGTCGAGAATCTGATTTTTAAGTAGTATACCAGATAAACAGTACTCACTGGTGTAGTGTGTGTGTGTTATGGGTGGTGTATGGTGAAGATTATCATATATTGTTATAAGTTATATAATAGAGTTATGTTTAGGCATAAAGACCCATAACTCACTGTCATTAGGAAAGATTTTCTAGAAATGATGCTTGAAGGACAAAAAAAAAAAAAAATCACCCTGGTTGACAGGAGTATCGGAAGCAGCAGGATTAGTTATCTGCAAAATACAGTACTGGAGAGTACTGCACATTTGGAGAACTACATATGGTACAATGTGGTTGGAATAAAGTCTATAGTCAGTGAAATTTAAGTAATGACATTGGAAACAGGTGTATTCCTTAAAAGTATAATCAACCAATATATTGCTCCACACACTGTTCTACCAGAAATATAACTCGTGTTATTTTTCTTTTTAATTAGGTCATTTATTTTGTGATTAATGGCTTTAAGAAATACAATCAGGTCTGTATTGAAAAAAATGTGAAATAATAGTACAAATGAAGTGTATTTTATTGAGGAACATTCATTCCAGCACTTTGATAGAAGAAAACTCTCCATGAGTCTCTAGTATTTTTCCATGTCTTGTGAGCAAAGGTACTATCTTTGTTACAGACTATCTTTTCAAGAATATTTGTATAGGGAATGGCCTTAGGAGAGACAGTGTCTCCCTTTGGAACTAAGGGAAGGTGTGGTTACTACCCATTGTAAAATATTTGAGTTTTTAAGTTTACAGTTCCTCTCCCATAATGAAACCCACTGCATGTACAGATGTCACCTGTCTCCCTTTGCATTTCCCTGTGAGAATTGAGGCTCAGAAATGGCATTAGAAAATGCTGATACTCTAGACATGGCTATAGCTGTGAGTAATAAAGTCCTTTGTCTCTTACCCAGGAGTCTTATGGCTTCTGTGAGCATCCGTGAAACTGTGCCTGGGAATTTGTCAGCTTCTAAGTAAGGTAAAGTCTTAGACCCTTCATAGTTCTTGACAGTTTTGGCAATCAGGATGAGATGCTGACAGAGATTTTATTTCTGAAAGAAGATGGATAAGGGTTGATTAACAGGATTTGAGGAAAGTCTACAGGAATTAGTAGCAAACTTGTTGACCAGATTATGTGGTCAACTGGGCAATAAATGGTTCTTGACTTCATTGCCTTTTAATAAGAAGGTATTGGAATGGTGGTTGCAGACAGAGTACTATGAAGTAGGTTAAAGAGATCTACTTGACAGTGTGGGGTTGTTACAAACCTTCCTCTTCATAGGGAGGGGAGGAGGATTTCCTAGCCATTCTTGTTGTCTAGTTAAAACAACTAGAAACCCAGATTGTTGCTGGATGGACAGAATTCCACCCCCTTTGAGAAAAGTTACAGAATCTTGCACACACACACACTGAAGGTGAAGGTAGGGGAATTTGTGACTGCTATAGACAGAAACTAGGCGAATCATAATAACACTAGCTAGTTTACTTGGGAAATGTGGGCCCTGGGAATATAATACTTATTACAGAATAATGGCAATACTTCGTTGTTTTATGGCCCAATCCCTCTTGCAGTCTACCAACCTTAGATATATTCAGACATGACAGTAAAGGGTCTCAGAGTAATTTTTTTAGTGGGTTCTAGAGGCTATAAGGAGCTTTGACTCAGTGAGATTTCTGAGATAAACTCCCATGGTAAACTGTAGATGAAGTATTGACTAGTATTCAGGTTCATACTGCCATTGATTAGATTTACAATGCTAATGAAGGTGACCCACTGGAGAAGGAGACACTAACCCCAAAATTTTTAGATAAATTCTTGCTGTCAGTCCTGCTACTCAGGATAATTCCCCTAGCCTTTATGATGAAACCAGGTGAGAACTTAAGAGATGTTATGGCAGTGGGATAGCAAGTGATAGGGATTAATGTGGACTCCTTAGAAAATTTGCTGCTGTTAAGAGTCAAGCCCAAGTCAGCCAAAGAAAGTGCCATGTTGGAGCACTGTCAATTTGTGCTCCCCATTTGGGGAAGAGTAAAAATTGTTAAAAACACTTATGTTCCCTAGAACACCATATGTGGCTCTGGTACTATATTATTTGTACAGGAGCCAGGAATTAACTTGCCTCCCTTCTTGAAACACATGCATTATTGGGGTGGTCATAATTGACCTTCAAGTATTTAAGGAAATACTACCAGTAGATCATGTAACTATCAGATGACTGTATAGATCTCTCCAAAACTAGGTTGTCTGGAGTACTGGTGGGTTTTCACAGAGGAATAAGTGACTCATTATTAATGTGTACTCTGTGTGCAGTTATCCCTACAATGGGAATCACCAGTTCAAAAAAATGGTACAGTATTTCTCCCTGCCTTTAGCTGCAGTGATCAATGATATGACTTTGGCTCTTGAAGGCATTCAGGTTAGCCTCAACTCACTGACCAGGGTAATCATGGGTAATAGATTTGCCCTAAACTTTCTCCTTGTCTGCCAAGGCTGAGTCTGTACAATGTCAGATACTTCTTGCTTTACCTGGGTTAATGTCTTAGGTCAAGTGGAAAGGTCAACACAGAAAGCCACTTGTTTTTTTAAAGACAGTCCCTTGAGTTACAGGATTTGTTCAGCCATCTGGATCTGGGACCCAGGGGGACATGGTTGAGTTCAAGTCAGCCTCATGTTGTTCAGAGTCTTGTTGTTAGTAGCCTTAATTAAATGCTCTGTAGGATGAATTGGATGGATTTGGTTCCAGCCTTTGCCACTCAAATTAATCAGAGCAGCCAAAAGGGTGTTATAGTGATGGGAAAATTCTTCAAAAGTTAAGATGCTCTAGAAAAGAGTTGGGTATTGTTAAAAAAATAATATTCTCCTTGTATTTCTCATACTTTGCCACCTTTAAGGTAGTGCTCACTACCTTTATGCCAGAATATTTTTCAAGAATGTTTAATTGCGGGCAGACTTAGAAGATATAGTGCCTTATTCCAAAACAAATGGCAGGCATGCTTACACCATTATCTAAGATTTGCGTATTACTGGCACCCCTCAAACCAGGTTCATCTTCTGTAATATAACCAAGTGCATGTACACATATCACATGGCTTTTTGTGTTGACTTGTGGGAATTGGTACTTGGGAAGTTATCACACACATACAAAATGCTGACACTCTAGCTACTGTTATTGGTGTGGGTAATTAAGTTCTTTGTGTCTGACCCAAAGTCTGTCTTCTTTTAGCAAACATAAAATTGTGGTAGGCTAAAGGATAGCTTGCAGATAGGGTGAAATAGACACTTCATACACACTTCTTCATAGACATATTTGAAGTGATAAAATAATATTAATGTGTTGTTGAAGCTAATTTTCAGAGAGGGGATTATATCCCACCAACATTTATGACTAGGCAATAAAATCTCACTTTTACTGACATTTAGCTCCATAAAATGCTTTTGCTATCCAAAATCTGAACATGTGCCAAACTATCAGCTAATACTGTGCAGCACTGGTATAATTAGGTGAAAGTGCTAGATAAATTATATGTAATCTGAGTAGCAGAATCCTAAATTGTTATAATAAAAAATGGATTGTATCAGCAACATATAAATAGAAAAGAGTCATGGTCTCCAAGGAAAATACCAATAACACATCAAAAGCTGTTAATTTGTTGGAAAAAATAATATCTGAGAGATAGTATTAAACCAAATAACTAGAAAATACGTAAGAAATAAGTATTGCTAAAAATTTAATAATATGACTTACATTAAACGTTTTGTGAATATCGTATTCTACTTAGGTATAGGAAACCCAGTGGAACTCAATGTAACATTTCCTTAGAGATGATAGTAACTGAGATGAATGTTTTTACTGATTAAATAAATATGATTTGAAATAAACAATAATTAGGGAAATTAACTGTGGATGGAGAATTTCCATAGAAAATATTTGTAATTAAATTTTTAAAAAAACTCTAAATTTTTTAAATGGAGATAGGGTAAATAATAGAAATAATATCATTATCTTTTTTCTTTGTCACAATTTTTTGCTTCATCTCTATAATTTCTTCTTGCCGCTTAGCTCTTATTTCTTCCCTATCCATAAAGTATATGATATATATTCATTGATTCATTCATTCACTCAATTCATTTGGGAGGTATTTAATAAACATCTATTATTCATTGAGCAACACCATTCAGGTATTTATGGCATTACTTAGAATTTAATAATTTCAGGTTTCTAGAAAATCCTAGGTCTTCTGGCACTGAGCTGACCTCTGCCTAACAATAGACAGTGTTTGTGAATGGGTCAGTTAATTTTAGGTATGGCAGAACTAAAACACATACTTGATTTGGTAGCTAGAATTAATCATTAATATTTGCAAAACATTGTACCATTTTCTTCCAGAACTTTATCCTAACAACCAATGTGAGCTACTTAAGCAGGACTGATTGTTTCCATTTTACAAAGAGCCTAAGTCTTTAAGAGGAAGTGATCCAAAGCTAGATTACACAGTCAAAATTAGAATTTCATTTAAAAAAGTCTGTGTCCTCTCACTATACTCTATGTACTTTTGGCAGATGACAGAGTGGGTTAAAATAATTCTAATTGCAATATGGAATTATTCTTTATATACCAAGTGGCTTTTGAAAATATAAGTCAAGACTGGGTCTGGGTAAAACATCATTGAGGACATAAGCTCATTTAATTCTCAGCTCTGCCATATACTGAATATGCTTAAGATAAGGTGCCTTGATTCTACAGCTTAGAAGTGGAAGGCAAATTAATATATCAGTATGGTAAATTTGGACCTGCTTTCAGACATAGTTGCCTAAGTTATTGTTATTACCAAAATAGCACATCATAAATTTGTAGAACACATTTGGTTGTAATGCGATTATTCTTGTGCCAGTGAATTTATATTCTTAAAGTATCTCTATATGGAAGAGTAATATATTATATAATTTAAATGCATAGTAACTCATTTCTTGCCACATGTCATATTGTTTATGGTCATCATTTAAAATGTGCAAATTAAAAAAAGTTGAATCCATAAGATTTGAAACACATTATAAAATTCCCTTAGGGAACTTGTACACAAAATATATGGCCAATATGAGAGTCAGTAATGCCAATGATAAAAAGAAATAGAGACCTGCTGAAAGATAGGAACACAACACTATTTAAAGTCTGTGGTAGAGGACAATTAGGAAATTACAGAATTTAAAGACATTATTAGAAGGATAAGGAGCATATGAAGTAAGAGTAAACACAGAATGAGAACTCATTAGTTAGGACAGACTGGGCTAGGTGGTGCTAAAAAGTAAACCAAGAAAACTCTTAATTGCTTAAATACAACACAAATTTGTTTCTTGCTCACACACAAAATCCAGTGTGGGTCTGGCAACTCTCCAGGGCAGCTCTCCTTCATGTTGTGACTCAGAAGCTTTCTTCATTTTGTATTTCCATCTTAATGTATGGATTTCTAGATTATCTGGACAGGGGGAGATAATGTTGAAAGTTTATGCAAGATGGTTTTAAGGTCAAAACCTGGTCACATGGCTCTAAAATCACTCCAAGGTACTCTCTAATATGTAGGTTAATGTCCATCTATAAGAAAAAGTTAAAAGATCTGGGGTTATGAAACAGAAAGAATCTTTCCTCAGTGTGAGATAACCATGTGAAGCACAATGAGGAATTTGTCAAGTCTCTTGGGCATCAATGACTGAACTGTTTTCCCGCATGATTAGTTGTCATGAAGTAGACAAAATACTTTGACTATTAGGGGAAGGGGAAAATGGTATATCAGAGGAGCCATTTGCTTGACGTTGGGGAGGACTGGTGATAATAGAGCTAAGATGGTGTGATGGAAACCTTTGAAATAAATAAATGGCAATTTAGCTTTCTATGGAAATTGGGGTGTATATCTCATGGTTACGAAGGAGATATTCTCAGAATTATATTAAAGCACCAGTAGTTGTGATAAGCATTCTGAAGGTCTCAGAAAGTGGTTAACAAAAAAGAAGTGCTATTACATAGGGTGAATGGGTGATGAAGGTGAAATGAGAAAATCATAAAAATGGATTCTTCTCTTCTTACAAAATAAGTATAGATTAAATAAATCTTCTGGCACTAATTTTGATAAATTTTAAACAGTAATACTGCATTATATACAATTGTATTAAGTCATTAATGATCTTTATGTTCAAGACATTTGATATATTATTATTTTATTATTTGTGTCTTCACCTAGATTTATATTAATTTTTGAATGTTTGCCTCTTTATTACATGTAGAAAGATGAGACATTTAACCTCAATTATAATTGTTTTGCCTCTCAGAGTACATTTACAATTCTTTGATTTTCATAACTATTCAGATTCATTATTCCACTGTTTTATTTTTGTAATTGCTTTTGAAATGTGTTCTTATATTTTCTGAAAATATTCCAACTAATTCCAAATTTCTGTTACCTGCATCTAGCCATGGTCATTGTCCCTACCTTTAAAGCTTTTAGTTGACAACCATTTTCAGTCTCCATTTCCTAGGTGAGAAGTAGAGTTTCATTTATGATGGAGTGACCTTCTTAGGGACAGGCATCTAATAAAAAGCCTATTCATTCAAGAAGTGTTAGGTATTGTGCCCTTTCTCCATGCTCCCCAAAAGTTTAAAGTCCAGTAGGCACAACAAATAATTCAAGAACTGATTGTGATGCAGTAAAAAGTGGTAAAACAGAAGTAAGCCTAAATGATGTGAAAGCACAAAGGAAGATGGTTAGTCCAGCCCAAACAGTAGGATGCTGGTGGTGGCCAGGACTGTTGGCCAAGCCAGGGCCAAAGTCTTCAAAGAATGCAGTAGGAGCAGAGGAACTAACAATGAAAAAACACATGCCTCCTGTGGTAAAGGATTATTATATGAGGGCAGAGTAGCTGTAGCAGGATTGCAAGTCTGGGAAACCAATCTTATCCAGCCACCACTACACAGCCATGTGGTGATTAGTATTTGGGATAATTAGGGCAGAAGGGAACAACCAGGTAGGACTTTTAACATTCTGAATTACTTTGGGTTATCATTTTAAGATACAAAATATTTTTTATTTCAATATTCTAAAAGATTTTTCTCAAATTTATGAAGCACATTTGAAAAGTCTGAGTCTTAGAAACAATGGTGCATTTTATAGGAAAATGATAAAAACAATAGCTTCATAAAAATACAAAGGCTGATTTCATATTTACTTTGCATTATGTATATATGTGTATTATATCTAAAATGCAAATAAATTAATATATAACTGTATCAAGTTTTTTGTTTGCTTTTTAATACTTTCACCCAAGGAATATCATGGTGTATATGGAATTAATAGTGGTCATTTTATTTCACAAATGTAATGATATTGTTGCCATGAAGCAAAAAAGAAAGAAGGGGAAAATGTGCTTAATGAATGTATTTTGGGGTAATGATCATAAAAATAAATCTTAATCTGTAATCGTAAGAATGAAAGAAAAAATGAGTTGCCAGAGATAAAAAAAGGTTTATAGTAATATTGCAAAGCAACTATAATTACCTTTTAAAAAGTTAATTTAATTGATGTTTCTCTAAACCTACATTTTTCTTTAATCTTCATTATTTATGTATCTTCAGTCATTATACTATAAATTCCATTAATTTATACATTAAATAAGTTGAATTGATTGGTTTGCATTGATGGGTTTTGAGTATTGAACTAGGTTTCTGTTAATTATGCAGCTCTTTATTAAATTTCTTAATAGTCTAGTTGTATGTAGTAAAAACTGATGTCAGTAGTTGGACAGGATAAAATATTCCAATTTTCTCTTCAGTTTTAGAAATGATTTAGATAAAATAAAAATATTTATCTAAATTTTATATTGATCTAAGCAGAGGGATAAGTTCACTTGAAAATCTTTTTATTAAATAAGTAAGTTAGCAAACATGCCAAACTGAAGAAATGAACCAATTCTATTTTGGTGTGACTCTCATCTATGACAATTTTTTCTGACTTGCACCCTAATGATATTTTCTTGTTCTCTACATTTGAGATGCAACTAATATTGACATGTATTTGATATTTTTGAATATGTTTATTTTATGAGTATAGATATTTTTGTTATAGAGTATATGTCAATGTTGTGTCTTTTAAAATAATCCTTCCAATAAGAAATAGGACTATCTACCTTTATAGATCACTATAGATATTTAAGCACTTAAGACATTGCTCTGATGATAAAGCACTCTAAACTAGTTATGACCATATATTAATGTTGGTGAAATGTTTGTTTTTCTTTCTCTTGGATGATGTAACATTATTTTTATTTTAGTCATTGAAATACAGTCCTTTTCCTTTACATAGCAATATAAATTCAATCTTTTTTTTTTTTAAGATTTTATTTATTTGAGAGAGAGAGAATGAGAGACAGAGAGCATGAGAGGGAGGAGGGTCAGAAGGAGAAGCAGACTCCCCGCTGAGCAGGGAGCCCGATGAGGGACTCGATCCCAGGACTCCAGGATCATGACCTGATCTGAAGGCAGTCGCTTAACCAACTGAGCCACCCAGGTGCCCCATAAATTCAATCTTTCAAATAGATAGGAAGTTCTAATTTTATGAGAAAAAAAGATACTCTGCAATTGCTTATGGTATGCTACTTCTGCTTGTGAGGTTGTATTTCTTTGTATTTTAATACAAAGTGTATTAATATGAAAATGATTCAGTAGTGGGATTATTTTGCTTCCCAACTAGCTCCAGTATGATACTTTTAACAAATGAAATACAAAGATTATATAACTATGGATTTTTCATTAAGTCAAAAAATTTTCTAATTTATATATTATACTGTTCTAGTCAACAAGTTCAAAATTCAAGACAGTGTGTTATTTGCCCAGTACCTGACATATAGAAGGTTCTGAGTAAATATTAATTGATTGAATTAAATTATTAATGTATGTGCTAAGTGCTGTAGGAGCTACAAAGGGAGAACAATACATCATACTTACTTTCAAAATGATATAAATAAGAATATTATAAGCTACATGGGAAAAATTAATATTGGTAATTTTTTAAGTTTTTATTTACATTCCAGTTAGATAACATACAGTGTAATACTAGTTTCAGGTGTACAATGTAGTTAGTTATTCAACACTTCTATACAACACCTGGTGTTTATCACAACAAGTGCACGCCTTAATCCCCATCCTAATATTAGTTATTTTTTTAGCTAACAGAAATTAATATTAAGCACATGAAGATGAGGGAATTTTTATAAAGGGAATGGAACATTAATTCGACCTTGGTGGAAATGTAAATAAAAAAGATATTTGGTTCAATTTGCAACTGTGAAAAAGAAATAAAATGTCAAGTGAAATTTGAAAGGTTAGACTTTTTTTTAACATATTCAAACAGCATAGTGAAGGATCATTTGTATGGGAAAGGAATTAGAGATAGAGAAAGTAGATTATCAGGGATGATTTGTTCTCATTTTAAAGGAAAGTGAATTGTGGCCCAAAGAGATTAAACTGTTTGAGAGTCCATAGAACTTAGAAAAAAATGGGAATATAACTGTTTGGGAAGTTTCAAGGAAACCAGTCTAGACCTCTTTTTCAAAACTATAAATGCTCACTTATGTCCAAACATCTAGTAAAATGCTAGTAGCCTTAAACAAACAAACAAACAAACAAACAAACAGTTTTTGGTATTTGAGAGGATTTCTTTTAATAGCTCCAAGACCACACACACACACATACACACACACACACTCAGTTACACCATTTGAAGAGAAGCATAGTGGAGAAACTTACTCTTCAGACAAGCATGTTTAAATCTTGGTTCTGCAACTTTAGTGTTACGGTCTCAGGCAAGTCATTTAATTCCTCTGACGCTTTTCTATGGAAATTGTGGTGTATATCTCATGGTTAAGAATGAGAGATATTCTCAGAATTATATTAAAGCACCAGTAATTGTGATAAGCATTCTGAATGTCTCAGAAAGTAGTAACAAAAAAGAAATGCTATTACATAGGGTGAATGGGTGATGAAAGTGAAATGAGAAAATCATAAAAATGGATTCTTCTCTTCTTATAAAATAAGTATAGATTAAATAAATCTTCTGGCACTAATTTTGATAAATTTTAAACAGTAATACTACATTATATACAATTGTATTAAGTCATTAATGATCTTTATGTTCAAGACATTTGATATATTATTACTTTATTATTTGTGTCTTCACCTAGATTTAAGCTTTACATCTGTAAAACAATGCATGCCTTTTTGACTGTTAGGACCCATTAGAAAATATTTTCTCACAATGAATTCTTGGCAGAGTGGTCAGGATGATTTTCCTAATATCTATATTTAAGTGTGTCACTCTCCAGTGATGTCTAAATTCCTTACTTGCCTGAAAGGTATTAACAAATGACCCAGACTGCCTTGCTTTCTAATCTGTTGTGTCCGCCCCCCCAATCCCCCCCAGCACCTCTCTTCTGAACTCAAACCATTCTAGCCTTCTCTCTGCCTTGCATACCAGCTCACATCCACTTTAGATGACTTGCATATATTGTTTCTTCTGTTGGGAATGCTTTTCCCTTTGAATTTTCGTATGGTTGCTTATTATTCATGATTCAGCCTTAATGACACTTTTAGAAAGGCCTTCCTTGCCCACCTCATGTAAAGTAGCTGCCTCCTATAACCAGTGAATATTATATTAATCTTTTTTAAAAACAATATTTATCAGTAGCTGAAAATATCTTATATATTTGTTTGCATATTTATTATCTAGTTTAGGAAATTTCCTCTCTTATTCATTGTTCAGGATTTAGTACACTTGGTAAGCCTTCAATAAATATTGTTGAATAAGGGGCGCCTGGGTGGCTCAGTCGTTAAGCGTCTGCCTTCGGCTCAGGTCATGGTCCTAGGGTCTTGGGATCAAGCCCCGCATCGGGCTCCCTGCTCTGCGGGAAGCCTGCTTCTCCCTCTCCCACTCCCCCTGCTTGTGTTCCCTCTCTCGCTGTCTCTGTCAAAATAAATAAATAAAATCTTAAAAAAATAAATAAATGTTGAATAAGGGAATAAGTTAATTTTTTTTAAAGATTTTATTTATTTGACAGAGAGAGACACAGCGAGAGAGGGAACACAAGCAAGGGGAGTGGGAGAGAGAGAAGCAGGCTTCCCGCCAAGTAGGGAGCCCAGTGCGGGGCTTGATCCCAGGACCCTGGGATCATGACCTGAGCCGAAGGCAGACGCTTAACGACTGAGCCACCCAGGTGGCCCGGGAATAAATTAATTTTTGTTACTAAAATTATGAGTCCAAAATGGAAAGTTTGGGGACAAGTAGAAGAAAATAACCAATAAGTCTTTAACTGTATATACTGTATTTGTGAGTTACTAGTTTAATATTAAAAGGTAAACATTGATAAAAAAATCCTCACAATGATACTTTTCCACCTACAGATATGGCTCTAGAATCTGACTAAGAAAAAAATATGTGACATGTTTCTTTGTTGTATTTAGGCTTAACAATTTAAGACTAAATTAGATCACTAGCCATGTACAATGGAAACATCATATATGTGCAGTGAAGAATTGAGCCTTGCCCAAAAAGAAGTCTGGCCTTTGCCCTCAGCTTGGAGAGGTAGCCTATATCATACCTCATAGTATTGTCTTTGTTTAGAGTGGGGAGCTGGTCACATTGGATCTTAAATGGTGCTGGATATACCTGGCAATCTTAGGGTGAGGCTGGCCATACTAGAAAGACTTATCATATGATTTAGGGTAGAAACTTCAGGTCATTAGATAACAGATAATCTGGAGGATAGTTCAACTATGTACTCAGTCAATTAATCACCTATGTAATGAAGTCCATTAGAAATTTTGGACACTGAAGCTCATGTGAGCTTCCCTTGTTGGCAATACTCCCTGTGTATTGTCACATATCAATACTGGGAGAGTAATACTTCATGTGTACAAGGAAAGCTTTGCATTTGGAACCCTCCGAGACTCTATGCACCTTTTCCTTTGGCTGATTTTTGACCTGTACTCTTTCCCTGTAATAAATCCTAACTGTGAAGATAGCTTTCAGTGAATTCTGTGAGTCTTTCCAGTGAATTATTGTACTTGAGGGTGTTTGGGAAACATTCCAATCTTTCTGTTGTCAGAAGTTTTGGGGACTGTGCCCACAGACTTTGCAGTTTGGCTAACTTTGCATAGTATATGAGCATAGGAAAGAAGCTCATAGTTGTCTTATAGATTTTAACACTTTAGGTTTGTATGGAATTAGAGTAACTATTCTAAAAATTCATTTCATGGAAGGGCATCAAGGGGGTTGTGATTTGCTTCAGTTCACAGAGCTGGTTTGGTGGCTGGGTCAGGGTTCGAGATCAGGTTTATTGACCCGATCTTTTGCATTTCCCACTGTACTGTGTTATTTAACACAAGTTTGACACAATAAGTATCATTGAATATATTTGATTCCTATTTTATTAATAAAATTATAATTAATTTATGAATCAGTAAAATATTTATCAATTTCATAGTATCTTGTATACATATATAAAAATAAACCTGGAATAAAACCTAAGGCTTAATTATAGAAAAAACTATGCCTAAAGTTACCCATTTTTCACTGGAACAGCTGTCTTCATTTTTCTCTATGGTTAGTGGTTTAACAAGCTTACATATTAGGTTTTCTTTGGCAAATTCTAATTCAGCATATATTGGAATAGTAGAGTGATGGGAATCTCATATAGTTTTCAGAACCATATATACTAATAATGGTGAAAAATAAGCATTTCCAGTGAAGCTAAAATGAAGCTTAAAAAAAAAAAAAACACACCTTAGAAATTCTAAGACAACTAAACTAGTGTAGGCCTAGTAATTAAGAGTCCTTAAACATTCCTCTGTATTATACATGAATGCTTATACATGAATGTATTTTCCTTAAAACACCTAATAGTTTAAAAAAATGGTGTTCTAAAAAGGACACTATAGTTCTTCATCAGAATAGTTTGGCAATAAGACACCTCATTTTCACATAATTAACTGAGACATTATTATAATATAAAAAGTAAGATATTAAGTAAATGAGTCATTATTTTCCATGCACTACAGTAATACACACTAAAGATTCTGCAAGTGCAAGCACTCTCTGCTCAGAGTTAGTACAAAGAATGAGGCAGTCATATATGTTTTTCTCTAGCAAGAAGTACAATGAGTAGTCCATATGATTTCCTAGGCAAATGCACTCTGCTTAGTGTGGGTACAGTGGGTGGTCTTATGGTTCATGAGAACCAGTGCATATTGCATATAAAGGGAGTTTTTTAGAGAAAGGTTTTTAAACTTTCCTATCATTAAATATTCCTATCAAGAAATATTTTTTAGTGCTATTATAAGTAGTGTTGTAAAAAATTCCTGTCATTTAATAAAGTATAAATATGTTATCTTGCATATGCTCTTTAGGCATTTGGGGCAAGGGAATATACTCAGTGCAGTGAAAGAAATGCCCATGGCATTTCCAGAAATGAACAAACATGTTTGGTTGTAATAATTTTGCAGGAAGCAATTTTGGAGAGGTAGATGGAGATCATATTATGGGATTTTGAATGACGATAATTACTATTTATTCTGTAAATATATACTATTGATACCTTTTTGTGTGTTAGATAATGAGGGAATATATACAAATTAATACTTTCATGAGAATAATCTTAGAGAAGTGTGTAGTGAAAATTGAAGAATTGTTATGATTCTTGGCAAAATGTTGACAGGGACACCAACTAGGAGATGATAGAGAACACATCATGACTTTGGAATGCTCAATTCCCCAGTACACAAATAAGAATGAAGGCAAGAAATAATGATCTCTCTCTATAATATATATTTTTTCTAATTAATTAATTTTTCCTTTATAATTTTTTTAAAACTATATATTTTTTAAGATTTTATTTATTTAATTGTCAGAGAGAGAGAGCACAAGTGGGGGAGTGACAGGCAGAGGGAGAAGCAGACGCCCCCTGAGCAGGGAGCCCAGTGCGGGACTCAGTCCCTGGACCCTGGGATCATGACCTGAGCCAAAGGCAGATGCTTAACCAACTGAGCCACCCAGGCATCCCTATATATTTTTTTTTATTATTTCAGCTAGTCAACATATAGTACATCATTAGTTTTTGATGTAGTGTTAGAACTTCAAATATTCTAATTGTTAGATCATTCTTTTTCACATTACCATGTTCATCTCTAGCCAGTTACACGTGGTGTAACTGTAGTATTTTATTGAACAAATGTTGCTTTTGTTGGGGATAAGACTATTTGATAAAGATTATTTATTTGTGTTGCTTCATTGACAATGGCACAAAGTGATACAGTCAGGTTTAGAATCAAGGAGATGGTATCAGTGACATTTGGTTCTACTTTGTCATGAAAATAGATAACCATGTTTTCTTTTCCTTATTTTAAATGATGCTAAGAAAAAAGCATTTTAAATTTTTAAATTTTTAATTTTTAAATTGAGTATAGTTGATATACAATGTTGCATTAGTTTTAGGTGTACAACATTGTGATTCAAATTCTCTTTGCATTATGCTGCTCTCACCGTAAGTGCAGCCACTATCCATCACCATACAGTGGCATTACAGTGCCATTGACTATATTCTCTGTGCTGTACCTTTTATTCCTGTGACTTATTCATTCTATAACTGGAAGCCTGTATCTCCCACTCCCCTTCCCCTATGTTGCCCATCCCCCTACACCCTTTCCTCTGGCAACCATCAGCTTGTTCTTTGTAAAAATATGCATTTTTAAATTAACAGCAATTATCACATTTTAATTTTTATTTATGAAGTTTGCTAATTATGTAATATATTCACACTTGCTAGTTTCCTATTTTTATTACTTAATAATAAAATTAACTTTATTTCCTTGCATAGATTAAAATTAAAATGTTCAGAGTTTATTTTAAATTTTGTGTGAATTCAGATATTAGTTTAAGATCCATAAAATTTGGGGCACCTGGGTGGCTCAGTCATTAAGCATCTGCCTTTGGCTCAGGTCATGATCCCGGGGTCCTGGGCTCGAGCCCCGCATTGGGCTCCTGGCTTGGCGGGAAGCCTGCTTCTCCCTCTCCCACTCCCCCTGCTTGTGTTCCCTCTCTTGCTATGTCTCTCTCTGTCAAATAAATAAATAAAATTTTTTAAAAAAAAATCCATAAAATTTGTGGTTAGTTGAATCCATATAAATGTTAACTTTCCTAAAAAATATTGAAATATGAAATATTAGAACATGATACTTGTTTTGTTATTTTAGTATTTACAGAACTGTTTATCTTTTATTAGTATAAAGGGACAAATTAGCAACTCTGGGCATAGCTTTAAGAATCTCATTTTGCTAAATATTTCATATTTAAATTTTTTTTTTTTTTTTTTAAGATTTTACTTATTTGCGAGAGAGACAATGAGAGACAGAGAGCATGAGAGGGAGGAGGGTCAGAGGGAGAAGCAGACTCCCTGCTGAGCAGGGACCCCGACGTGGGACTCGATCCCGGGACTCCAGGATCATGACCTGAGCCGAAGGCAGTCGCTTAACCAACTGAGCCACCCAGGCGCCCTAAATATTTCATATTTAAATACAAAGAGACACATAATTTTTTAATTTAAATTCAATTAATTAACATATAGTGTATTATTAGTTTCAGAGGTAGAGTTCATGGATTCATCAGTCTTATGTAATACCCGGTGCTCATTACATCATGTGCCTTCTTTAATGTCCATCACCAGTTATGCCATCCCCCCACTCCCTCCAGCAACCCTCACTTTGTTTCCTATGATTAAGAGGCTCTTATGGTTTGTCTCCCTCTCTGGTTTCATCTTGTTTTATTTTTCCCTCCCTTCCCCTATGATCCTCTGTTTTGTTTCTTAAATCCCACGTTTCAGGGAGATCATATGATAACTGTCTTTCTCTAATTGACTTATTTTGCTTAGCATAATACCCTCTAGTTCCATCCACATCATTGCAAATGGCAAGATTTCATTTTTGATGGCTGAGTAGTATTCCATTGTATGTATGTATATATATGTGTATGTATATGTATATGTATAAAACATATATATATACATATACCACGTCTTCTTTATCCATTCATCTGCTGATGGACATCTGGGCTCTTTCCATAGTTTGGCTATTGTGGACATTGCTGCTATAAATATTGAGGTGCAGGTTCCCCTTCGGATAACAGCATTTGTATCTTTGGGGTAAATACCAAGTAGTGCAATTGCTGGGTCGTAGGGTAGCTCTATTTTCAACTTTTTGAGGAACCTCCATACTGTTTTCCAGAGTGGCTGCACCAGCTTGCATTCCCACCAACAGGAGACACATAATAATTAAAACACAATATTCTCCTTTGCGCATATTTATAATGACAATATATTATTTTAATAACATAAGATCACCATTCATATTTGCAAAATGTATGTTTTTGGACTTGTGGAAAGTCTTACGAATAAGGGGTGATAGAACTAAGACATATTTCTGAAAATATTTATTAAAAATATATTTTGAGCTACATAAATCCATACAGTAAATCAGTACCTAGCAAAGAGCAAGCTGTGTTTGGAAATATTTCACAGCTGCCATGTTGAAAGGTGAAGGTAATTCTATCATAATGATTGAGTATGCTTTATGCAATCAGGAAATCAAAATCAAATAACTACCTTCAGAGCAGTAGTTATAAAATATTGTTGTGTTAATTTCTCTTTCCAAAAAACAGCAGTGAAATCATAGCGTTAAAAAATATATCCATGTATTGTTGTATTTTCTTTTCTTCTCCACTGCATATATAGGTACTCAATTCTTACAAATTATATGTACCCAACCTATTCTGATGCCTGTTTTTGATGATGTGGGTACCTTGCCACTTTTACACTTCTCATTTTTTATAATTTGTGTGATTTATCTTTTTGGGATAATATGAATTATTTAAAGACACTTGCCAAGTTAGTTGACCTAATAATTTTTACCAAGTAAAGGAAGTATAATTAATTGTAAGGCAAATCTCAATGTATTTTTAGGCTCACACAGGAAGGTTTGACTGAGGGTCTTCTACAATAGGTACATCATACATTTTTTGATAATAAAATAATATTTTCAAAAATAGTATTTCATTTAGGGTTATTCTGTGGAAACTCCTATGATTAGAGTATCGGAGAACGATACGTATATCCTAGCAGCCCCTGATTATAATGTAGAATGACTAAAAGAAGAATGCGGACCAGATTGACTATCTCCTATTAATTTGAATAGTATCTCTTCACTTTTAGATCAAATAATGATCAGAGCATTTCTACTATGTTAATTACATATTTCATAAACAACTATGTAAGTCCAGATCAGGATGCCATTTGTTGCCTTTTGGATAAGTTAAGCCTATTTGGATAATCCTTTGACTAAAATAGAGCATTATAAATATACAATTAATAACATCTTTGTAATCTCAGAATTAAAGAATGTTTTAATAATTTAATAATCTCCTTTGATAGAATTCTTTCTTTTTAAAGCAATGCTTCCTTGTATGGTGACATGTCTCCGCTTCCTTTTTTTAGCAGGATCATAATTATTATCTTTATTGCAATAAAGAAATAATGCTAAAAGGTTATTTTAGAATGGGTTTTATGGAATGGTTACATATTAATAGAGTGATCAGAGCTTGTTTTTTTTAACCTAGTAGCTTCAGAAATTGAATTTTACTATTTCAGCCAATAGCAACCAGGCTATGGAGAATTGCTCCACACTAACCAAATACAGGAGGTTGATTTATTTAAAAAAATACTTTATTTATATAAAATGGTATTTCTTTACTAGAATACAGTTATCTGTAAGGTCTGTGAAGGAAGAAAACATGCTCTGTTAGGTTCATTGTTATATCCCTAGGGTTTAGAAGATTAATTTTTGAATTACTACATTAATAGCTTTTTAGTTTACTTTTAATGGGTCTAAGTCATTTGGGAGATTACATGAGTATTCAGTGTTACTGATAGATTTTTAAATGTCTACTTAGAGAATACTTAGTAGTAATTGTACTTGATTTAATATCCAATTTATTAATATTATGAATTTAGTAAATAGTATTTCATTACAATTAAACAACCAATTCTTTTCAAAATATCCATACAAATGTTACATACCAATAAATTAGAATATGGATTAAATTAAATTTTCCATGGCCTTTAAACATTGGTTCAAATTTTATATAATCAAATTCTTCCTAAAGTATTATAAAATACCATATCTAACATGACAATTTATCTTAAATGCTTTGGCCATTTTTAAAGAAAAAAATATACATATTACAGTAATCCCACAAACTATCATATGCTTACCCTAAAACTGGTTGTTACTAATATGGTGATACTAGGAATTTACATTTCTTTTTATCTTTATTCTTATTACACTTTGCTGACATGGAAATTTTCATATATCCCTAGGATTTCAAAGATATCTGAGACTTCAAAGCTTTCTGAGATTTTCCTAAGATTTAATAACCATGCTAGAATTAAAAGTCATCTCTTAAACATGCACATTCTGGGTTTTTAATTAGAAAATTTTTTGTCTAGTCATTGGAATTTGCTATACATTCAGAGATAATTCAGATTGAGGATACTGGCCATCAGGTTGGACTTTATTTTTACAATTAAAATCTACTTGTTATATGCCCTTATGCCTTTGCTTATTTATTTAAGTTCAAGCCTAGCTTTTAATTTTGTGCAATACTGGTGTTTCCTCACAAAATGATTTATTTTTTTAAATCCAAATTGCTTGTGTTACAAAACAGTTTCCCTGTTATTGTGATATATAGATCTGGTGTATGAACATTATTAAAAACTCATGCACTTTCATTATTACATCTTTATTATGTAGAGCTATCTAACTTTTTATCTTCTAGGAGATGAGAGACTATTTCTGCTTAGTTACCACTTCTAGATATTCCACTAATTTATCAAATGTTCGAAACACACAGTTGTGCCCTGTTAGATACAGGGTATGATCATTAGTGTTAATTAACTGCTGGACTCCTTTTCCATTTGGTTATTATGTGTGACCCACCAGAGCGGATCAATATTTTCTATTCCTGGTACAGAATTACTTTTGATGCTGCTACTTTGATGTTTACAGGTCTCTCCTTAAAACAAATGGAAAGAAATATATGTCATCTTATTAGAAACATACATATAGTTAGAGAAACAAAGTATATTAACTATTTATTGGAAAACAATAGAAATTAAAGAAATTTTACCCTCTATGTGTTTTGTTTTTTTTTTTGTATGAGCACCTCTGTTTTTTTGTTTAAAGTTTTTATTTAAATTCGTTAGTTAACATATGGTAATACTAGTTTCAATAGTAGAATTTAGTGATTCATCACTTACGAATGACACCCAGTATGAGTGCCTCTTCATATCCTTCATGTCAACATTTCTATTTGAGTATTATGAACTCTTAGCCTTCAACAGACTCAAGCTGTTTAATCTAGCCATATTTTTTCTTTTTTGTGTTCATATATCAGAGATTAGCCAGGGAGAAGCCATTTAGGCTTCCTTAGCTTTTCAAAACTGCCTCTGACTTTTCTTTTTTTTTTTTTTTTAAGATGAAACTTGTTTTCTGGCAACAGAAGGATGACACAGAAACATTGTTTGTTTGTTTGTTTTCTTGCTTTTTTCCCCCTTTCCCCAAGGAGCTCTGGTTCTTTTTTTATTGGTGGATATTGGGCAGCAAGTATCTGGATTGCCCATACGTGCTGGCTGAGGGCAAAAGTACTGTTACTGCTACTGGTCTCTTTTAAGGAGAGATCTGGAAAAGATATTATTTTTAGGTTTATGAGTTCATATTGATTTTCTTTGTTGCTGCATCTTCTCTCCTTTTACTATGAGGTTTTACCAGATTCAAAGACTCCACTACACTAACAGGAAAGTGCTTTTTAAGCAAGATAACAAAACAATTAGAATTAGATTTAAGAACAATTCATCTAGATTGGTGGTCAGTGGACCCATCCTAATCCAAATGTCAAGGGTCACCTGCAAAATGAGAATAAAATTGAAACAATGCAGTAAGTTTTCCAAATTTAATTTGTTCAATTTCTTGGTGTTACTTTCTTAAATTAAATGTAGGAATATCAGTGGCAGGGTTTTTAAATATTTCCTTGTTAAAAAAAAATCTTTTTTTGAATTTATTTTTTCAAGCCTTTTTGGATGTATTAACGTAAAAATTCAAAATTCAACCTTGAAAAGATCATGAATGCCTTTGGACCTCTGGAATTGTTAGAACCAGGAACCAGAAGACCTGCTACTATGACATTTTATTTTTCAAGTAGACTTAGACTGGTCTTAACTATATAATGAAATCCAAGGCCTCTGTGATGATGTCATTTTACATCTTGTAATATCTATCACCAAATAGAAACTTGTCTCATTTGTGCAGAAGGGTTGCGATCAGCAAATTTGGTTAAGATGCCCATCTTGGATTATTTACCAAAGACGGGGTTTGGCTCATGTAAGAACCTGGTACCTTCTTCTGATACCATAGCAAGGTGGATTGGGCAGGGTGGTTTCAAATAGAAGAAGGAAAACCATAGAATCCTACAATGAAAAAGATGTCCTTAGTGGGCATAACAAAAAAAGGTGATAGTCATCTTCCAGGTACTCATTTATTTCCTTTCTTCCTTTGTTCCAACCTTCATTGCTTTCTAAATGTTGTTGACCGTATTAGTTTGCTGGGGCTAACATAACAAAATACCACAGAGTAGGTGGCTTACACAATAGAAATTTATTTTCTTATAGTTCTGGAAGCTGGAAGTCCAAGACCACAGTGTAGGCAGATTTGATTTCTCCTGAATCCTCTCTCCTCGGCTTGCAAATGGCTGCCTGCTTGCTGTGTCCTCACATCATTATCCCTCTGTCCATGTTGCCGGTGTCCTAGTATCCTCTTCTTATAAGAACATTAGTATTATTGGATTGGGACCCACCCATGCAACTTTATTTAAATATAATTTCTTCCTTAAAGGACTTCTTTCCAGACATGTCACATTCTAAGGTACTGGGGGTTAGGACTTCAACATACGAATTTTGGATGAAAACAAGAATATAATATTGGTCAATGAAATTCTAAATATAAGACTAAAATTACTTAGACTAATCTGAAGCTGGATAAAGTAGTACATTTTCACTATAAAACATTTTTTTTTTTTTTTTAACCAAAGTATTCTTGACTTCCAGATTAAGATTCTCTCATTTGGATAGTGCTTAATAGACACTAATAATAGTGACTTTACCAAACCTCCCTTTTCTAAACTCTTTCTTTTCCATATTCAACTTGAATTATGCTTCTTTTCTTGCTTTAATATTCTATTTTGCATTTTCGAGGATGGCAGCTTATCTTTTGTTGCCTATATTTTATAACATCGTTTGATGCTATGTAAATATGCAACTTATTCTCAGTAGGCTATTCCTGCCACAGTGTATCATAAAACTGCCAGTAAACAGTTGATTTTTTTTTATAGTTTAAATTACTAGTTACCTTGTAATTAATACAGATACAATGTAATATAATACAATGAGATAATGACTACTTGTAACTTTCATTAGTAGAAAGAATCCCTTAGACTTGGGGATATTTTTTACCTTAGAAACTGTTGTGTTCTATTCACAGATACCACATGATTTTAAAGTTTAGTAATGTTTAATTCTATTTTTTTTACAGTGAGAATAATTTATTTAAAAGTCACAGTGTCCTTTCTTTCCTCCCCACAGTGTCCTTACTTTCAATTCCTAGAACTAAGGTGTTCAGTTTCCATTTGACAATATCACTGGGCTTTTTAAAATGAATATTTAGTTCTTTAAACATAAATAATTATGGTAACATTCACATCAGTAGGATAAGTGGTCTAAGATATAGTGTCATTTACTACATGCAGCATCATGTACATGTAGCATCATGTACAAAACTGTACTTTTGTTATTTCAATCTAGTTTCTAAATGTTAAATTATTGCTTTTTCTTAATATAGTTACCACCTATCTATATACACAAATACACAAATTAGGACCTTATTCCTCCTTCAAGAATTCCTACCTCTGCACATCACTGTTTCCCCTCAAGACTTCTCAGTATACCCCTCTGGTTTATTTTGCTATTTGCTCTCTGAAAGAAGGAAGGGGAGGGGAGGGGAGGGAAGGGAAGGGAAGGGAAGGGAAGGGAAAGGAAAGGGAAGGGGAGGGAATGGAAGGGAAGGGAAAAATGTAATCTAGCTCTGAAATTTATGGCATTATGAAAGTCAATAATTAATTTTTAATCTAATTGATGCTTATTTCTTCTGTTCATCCTTCCTAATCTTAAGCAAATAATTGGGAAATGGTTAACTGGATCTTCGCTTAATATCTAACAGTTGGCACTGTATACAAAATTTGTTTGAGAATTCATTAAATGTGTCAGAAGAAAGTTGTCAGATTTGAAAGATAAATATAAAAAAATAAAGTTTCAGTTCACAGACTTCTATAAACTTGAAAAAACCTTTATATCCTCTTTAGCAGTTTTAGTGGAAGTTAAGATTTTTATAATAATTCTTGGAATATTTTATTAGACAGATAATGTTAAAGCCCATGGGCTGGTCAAATAATTTCTGGGATTCAGCTAAAACTTTTCATTTCTAATTTTGAGTTCTTTTTTTGCTTCATGGCATCTGAATGTCGATATTTCTTCAATTTCTCAGTGGTTTGGTCTATAACTATTGATTTTGCTTCTTCTTCAGGATGTTTTGAATAATTTGGGATCTTGTGAACTGGATGAAGATGATCTAATGCTTGATCTAGAGTTTTTGGAGGAACAGAATCTTCATCCTTCGGGTAAGTGTTAAATAAATGCACGATATCATACAACTCTGATCCTAATCATTTAGCTTTCATTGATAAACTTCATATTGTTTAGGATGCATTCAGTCTTTTCCATCTCCAGTTTGTAGCTAGGTACCATTGACACATGATTCTGGTGATCTTAAAATCTAATATGGAAATATAAATCCAGTTGGAAGACAATTATAAAATAGGGAAAAAAAACCTATAAAGGCATTTCAAAGAAGGAAATTGCAATTTAACACATAATGGAAAAGTTAATATTTCTCTTTTTGAGGGAAGAAAAAAACCATTACAATGCCATTTTTCATTTATTTTATATAACCAAGTGGAGGTTTTGTATATCAAGGTGTACTCTTAAAAATCTTAACTGCTTCAGTAATAGCCGCATAGGTTAATGTTGATGCAAAAAGGCTGACCTCAAAATTAATAATTGCCAATAACAACCACAAACACATACTCGTGAACACATAAACACATAGTTATAGTATGAGATAAGTAAATTCTTGTTGAATGAATGAAGGGAGCCCATTATATTTGTAATAGTTTAAATTTATATTAAAGCATAAATTGTCATATCTTCAAATACCAAAATTACTCCTGTTAAAATAGGTTATAGGGATTAAGTATTTATTCATATTTAGATATTTGGGTACAAAGACAAGCTGTTGCTTATTTTTTTTTTCTTATATGTACATCTTTAACAGTCATTTTCAAATTAAAGTAGAAATAATATGAGGGTGCCTGGGTGTCTCAGTTGGTTAAGTGTCCAACTCTTGATTTTGGCTCTGGTCATGATCTCAGGGTCGTGGGGTCGAGCCTCGCATAGGGCTCCATGGTGGGTGTGGAGCCTGCTTAAGATTCTCTCTCCTTCTCCCTCTGCCTCTCCCCCATCACTCTCTTTCTCTCCATTTCCTTCTCTCTCTCAAAAAATACTAAACTGGAGCTTTAAAATATTGGTCTTGGGGCCCCTTGGTGGCTCGGTTGTTAGGCGTCTGCCTCCGGCTCAGGTCATGATCCCAGGATCCTGGGATCGAGCCCTGCATTGGGCTCCCTGCTCAGCGGGAAGCCTGCTTCTCCCTCTCACACTCCCCCTGCTTGTGTTCCCTCTCTCGCTGTCTCTCTCTCCGTCAAATAAATAAAGAAAATCTTAAAAAAAAAAATCTTCATCTTACTGCATATATTTGAGAAAAATCAACCTGTTGGATTTTAGCGTCCATATTTTTAACTTTTAAGAATTAGAAATAATCTCTAAGGTTATGTCCAGTTCCAATATTTTATAATGATTTTTTGTTCATGCAGTATTTTTATGTTATAGGTAATATCACATTAAAAATTGTCAAAAGAAGGCTGTGTTTATATTTTACAGTGTTTATATTTTATTACTCTATATTGTAGGCTAATATCCAAAGAAGCTACTTGAAAGTTTTTTCTGGTTGAATACAAATTTAGGACAATCATTTTTTAAAACATTCTTGCTGCAGTTGATTTGACAGATAGTCTTTTAAAAATGCAGATTTTTTTCTCACATTATACAATTTTGTCATCCATGTGTATTTATCTTAGAAGAATTACATATAGTGAGAATGTACACCCTTTTGGAGGGAAATTGTCAATATTTAGCAAAGCTATACATGCATTTACCTTTAGATTCAAATATCCAACGTCTAGAAATTTATCCTAAATACTGGAGCTATACAAAATAATGTATGCAAATAACTATTCATTGCAAAATATTTGTAATAACAAAATATTGGAAACACCTCAGATGTTCTTCAACAGGACATTTGTTGAATATACAATGGTATACTAAGCAGTCATTAAAAGGATAATGAAGATGTCTGTATGTGCCATGGCATGGCTGTAAGGGTGTGTTGTTGATGGAGAATTTTGCAATTTTGGTTTAGACTGGCAATACGTAAATCCACTAATCACTGACATCACTAAAATTGTAACAACTAGACATTTTTCCCTCTTAATGCAATGCCCAGAGAAGGATACAGCACCACCACTCCTACTTACAAGTACTTAAATTTATTCAATTCTCTTGATTAAATTGTGATTTTACAGGAAATACTGGGATGAGGAGAGAGGGAATCCAGCAACCAAATAAGAATGTGAGGAATTTTACAGGGTAACAGTCTGGTTCCTTAAACAAGTAATTGGCATAATAAAGAGGGGAGGGGTATTATAGATTAAAAGAGGCAAATGCAGTGTGACATCTTTGTTGGCACACTTACTGAAAAAATTAAAACACTATAAAAATATATTTCTGGGTCAATAAGAGAAATTTGAGAAATGACTAAATTATTACAGAATTATTTATTTTGTTGGGTATTGAATGTTTTTGTTTTGTTTTTTTAAAGAAAACTTTAGAGAGAGGCTTGTGGTTGAAACAATATGATATATGAGATTTACTTTACCAACAAGTATGGAAGAGGGAATGGATGAAACAAAATTGGAAAGTTGTTGAAAATTTTCAAAGCTGAGCACTAAGTGTTTGGGGTGAAAGGTTCATTCATTAATTGTAATATTTTCTGGTTTTTGCATTTTTAAAGATATTCACAATGAAAAATAAAACCAGGTAATAATTTAAAGAATTATAATGTAGCAATCTCAGTTATGTTTGGTAGGCAATCATGATGAAGAGCAAAGGGTGACTTAAAGATATAAATTTAGACTTAGCTCAATTTATTTGCTTGGGAACAAAACCAAGCATTTTTAAACTTTAATTTCATTTTTTATAAAGTAATGGGTGCTATGTACTTCATTAGTTTATTGTAAGGAAAAAAGATGATATACTAAAAACTGTAAATCTCCTGAGTCTACTTCAGGATATAGGTAGCTTGGTTGAAGCCAAAACTGGAATACCTCTTGAATCAACTGAGTTAACCAAATTTTTCATGAGGTAAATGATCTCACTTTGCCTACCTGAAGTACAATTCTGATAAATGAAATATTCTTTAGAGTGACTTGGGTTTGTTTAATGTTACCTAATAAAATGTCTTTTGAAAACCTGTTTCACTTTGGATGACACATTATAGGGTTTGAAAAAAGTCACAAGCTCAGAAAGAAGAATTTCTGGTTGAATAGGTTTTATGAAATTTATATTTTTATTTATTTATTTATTTTTTATTTTTTTTTAAATATTTTATTTATTTATTTGAGAGAGAGAGAATGAGAGAGAGCACATGAGAGGGGGGAGGGTCAGAAGGAGAAGCAGACCCCCTGCCGAGCAGGGAGCCCGATGCGGGACTCGATCCCGGCACTCCAGGATCATGACCTGAGCCGAAGGCAGTCGCTTAACCAACTGAGCCACCCAGGCGCCCTGAAATTTATATTTTTATTAAGCAACATAATTAAAGGTCTTCTCAAAATATAAGAAGCTCATTATTGATAATTGATATTGATAAAAAGCTCATTAATGCTAACCATTTTAAAATGATTTAAATAGAAGTGATTTTCAAAAGTCTGAAAACTAAAATAATGATACCATTAAATTCTATTACTTACATTACTAATTAAAAATCATTTGAGGGTTTAAAAAAAGTTTGTTAGGGCAAAACATTTCAATTTTTGTTTCTAGAGTCTTATTAAGGCAAAGATTTATAGCAGTTTACAGTAAGGCTTAATATAATGGCCAAGGTGATTTTTATAAAAGCCCACAGAAATATTTTTGTTTTGAGAATATTTAGTCATATATTTCTAGTAATTGTCATTTGTGACGTTTATAAATTTTATTTAGTTTAACATATAATTATTAATGGTTAAATTTGCAAAGACTGAAGAAATAACCTAATGTATAGAAAGTGTAGAATTTCTCCTGTCCTTTTTACCATAGTCATTTACATATAGTAGATGCTCAATTGTTCTCTGTTAATGTGCTTTTATTTAAAACATAGCTAGAAATCTTTGGCCATGTATGTAGTGAATAAAAATGGATTAAAAATAAAACAAAAATTAGTAAAGTTCAGTCATTCTATTTTTTTCTATAGAAAAATCAAAGACCTTTAATTAGGAGATCTATTTTACTATACAGTGTTTGAAACTATGAAATTAAAAAAAATTTCCTCGCATTTCTTTCAACATGTATACATTGGACATTACTCATTTTGAGTCATTTAACATATGAAGAGACATGCTAATGGAAATAGAATGCATAAGTGTACATAGTTAATATTCATATAATATACATCATTGTTAGTTATGTACTACTTGCAGTATAAGGGATATGAGCTAAAGTATATCAACTAGGCAATTAAAATATCAGAATAGCACAAACAAAGCAGAAAAAAAACAATTTGAGTTGTGTGGCTCAAGGTGTTTGTCATAGAAATGCCCACCTACTTGCACAATTGGATGTGTATCTAGGTATTTCATCATGTTGTTGAAAATTTTGCACTTATGACCATACCTACCTTGGCAAAGATAGCTGTTGATTATTGTGGTCATAACAATTTTGGAAATCTTTTAATATGCTTTTTTAAAATTCTTTGCTATCTGTATTTTCATCTTAAAGGGGAATTGTACGTTTACAGTTAGGTTTTAAAGTTTGTTTTTGACCAGTGCAGTGGACAATTTGAGTAAAGTTCCACAAATCCTTTTAATATATAAATGTATCTATGGAGTCCTAAATTAACACTCTCCTTTTCTAAAGGGAGAGGTAGTACAAATAATAGTACAAATGAATATCTGTTTTATGGTACAGTAAATGGATATTATTATTATTATTATTATTATTAATGAAAGTAAGAAAGGACAATTTCAATGAGGGAAAGGTATATGAATTCAAAGTGAGTTCTCAAAAGGAGACTTGCCTTGGGGACAAAAAAATAAAAGCAACTATTCTGAATAATTTACTTTTGGTCTTGACATTAGCTAATTTTATCTTTGCAAATTCTAATATAAAAGCTAAGCTTTTAGATTAAAAATCCTATGGATAAGCCTTCCAGATGTCTTTAATCATATTTTTCTTGAATAAATGCTTAAATGACTTTTCTGGATAATATTTTCAATAAATAATTAATATGCATCGTGTTTCAAATACAGGATTATCAATTTGTTTAATGCAAGACATTCATTTCCCCTGTGGTAAAATATTCTATTTATTGCTTCTTACTTAATAAATCATTTATAATGCATACATGACCAAACACAGTTTTGATTAAAAAAATATGAGATGCTATCTTTTATACCTTAATAAATTAAAAAATATATTTGTGACTCTTCTCACTTTTTATATTTCTCTTTACTCTCTTATTCATTGTATGGTGTTGTTTTTGCCACAAATTGAATCATGCAAGATTTTAGCAGTGACGTTCTTTAGATATACCTCAATAGTATTTTTGGGGAAAAAAGAAGGTACCAACAAAATTTACTAGCATTTAATATCTCTAAGACTCAAATTAAGGACCTTAAAATTTTCCTTAAGGGGCGCCTGGGTGGCTCAATCAGTTAAGCTTCTGCCATTAGCTCAGGTAATGATCCCAGGGTTCTGGGATGGAGCCCCGCATTGCATCAGGCTCCCTGCTCAGCAGGGAGTCTGCTTCTCCCTCTCCCTTTGCCCCTGCCCCCCCACCCACTTGTGCTCACTCGCTGTCTCTCAAATAAATAAAAATCTTAAAAAAAATTTTTCCTTACAGTGAAATACATGTTATGAACTGTACAGTCTGTCAGAAGAAAAATACCAGCAATATATTTTTCCTTATTTTTCTTTATGTGGTTTTACATGTTTGTGTGGAGGATTTTTTTCTATTCATTTAAGCATCTTGCAAAGTAATAATCATTTGAGGAAAATAGAATAATGATAAAAGAAGATATGAAAAATAAGATGAAAATACAAGTGAGGTTGGCACACAAAACGTATATAGTATCACTATAGTGAATAGAAGTGTTACTTGGAATGCTTTCCTAACATATGTGAAGAAGGAAACACAACCAGTTGCATGATTAAAAATATATGCTATCAATCATTCAGTTAGCCAGTCAATGCATTTTATTAAATAGTGAATTTTTGTCACTAAGAACTGAAATATATTTTGCTCACATGTCTTTATATAAGATATAAATGATTGATATCAAAAAGCAATTTCTTCAGCAACTCCTTTTAGTACAAGCTGGTGGCATCACGCTACCAATTCAGGAGAAACAGTTCTAAATGGTGACATCAGTATAGCAAAAGCTAGGAATTTTATGAGGATCTTGCTTAATCCAAAAATAAAATTCAGTTCCTTATACATATTAACATTCCTCAGTAATTTTAGCATTGAAAATAGTTGAAGTAGATGTTGTCAATCATTTTCCTCACCTTACTTTAAGGTAATTGCCATAAAGCCCAATAGAATATCTAATGTTAAGCAATGTTACTTCCTGATGAGTCCTCCAAAATGAACTGTTTGCAAAATGTTATGCTTATGTGACTAAATAAGATAACTTTTCTACAAATAGTTGTTATCATAATGCCAGTTAAATATTGGACAGTGCATAGTGTTTGATAAAGAAATAAGAATAAGAATTTGAGATTTTCTTTCAGAACATTTAATCTTTAGCTATTCTTTTCCACGGTAAACTAGAATAAGGGCACACTTCTATTTAGACTGTTTGCAGTATTATCTTCAAATAATGATGTGAAACATGCACCTGACTAATTTGACATTGAAGCATGATAATTAATTAAATAAAGCTAAAACACATTTTGGTGTTACCTGCTTGGAACATATTCATTAAAATGTCATTTTCCCAATTCTTTTCTTGGCTACTAGGAGTTGGTTGTGCATCAGTTTTACCAAGTAGTAGTGGAAATCCAAGTTGATGGAAAGGAAAGCTATAGCCTGTGATGAGCTATGCTCTTTTCCTAAGCTCTCTCAAGTTAATGCTCACAATAACTCTCTGAGAGGAAATTACATCATAAGATCCATTCTAAATAAAGAAATGACAAATTAATATCAAAAGGGAGTAGGCACTTTGGAGATAGACATATCCAAGTTAACATTCCAGCTGTACCACAGTGACCTTGGGCAAATGACCCAATTTTTTTAAAGCACTTTTTTTTCGTTTGTAAAATGACAATAAAACTATTTCAGAATATCATCCTATCTATGTAGGAGACATATTTATATGCAAAGTGTCTTTCACAGTTGCCTAGAATAAAATAGGAGCCCAGTACAAGTTGGTTACTTCTCTTGACATCTTAAATTCCTAGTCATAGTTTGTCCAATCATTGGTATTTTTTTATAGTCCTTAATTTCTTAATGCTTCATCATGATTATATATTGTTTTAAAATATGCTTTATTTTAAGTGATGTTTTGTTAGGGGCGCCTGGGTGGCTCAGTCAGTTAAGCCTCGGACTCTTGATTTCGGCTCAGGTAATGATCTTAGGGTCTTGAGATTGAGCCCTGCTTCAGGCTCCACGCTTAGCAGAGAGTCTGCTGAAGATTCTCTTTTCCTCTCCCTCTCCCTCTGCTCCTCCTTCACTGCTCATGCACACATGCTCTCTCTCTCTTTCTAAAATAAATAAATAATTTTTTTAAAAAAGTAATGTTTTGTTAGTACTAATTATTCAAAAATTAATTAAGGCACTTTGCTTATAACAGGTGGTACATTTCTTTGTGTTAAAACCAATGCATTTAAATACATGGAAACATTTTTTTCCCAGATATTAGTCATGTGTCTCAAATACCACAACATATCTCAAATAGTAATTGTAAGAGAAATAATAAATTTCCCATGTTAAATATTTTAAAACTTATTAACCCAAATCATTAATGTTCAGAGAGAAAACCAGGTTGTTACTTTGTATTATACAAATTTGGTCTTTATAATTTGCAAATGAGTTACTCAATTGAAAATATATTTTCCTTATTTATTACTGTTTGATAAAAACAATACAGTGGTCATTTGGATGATTGGGTGAAGAAATTTTATGTTGTTTTTGTTAGTTATTTCGGACGTTATATATAAAAACACCTAGGGCAGTATCTCTTGGTATATGTCCAGATGCAAATGGAGAAGTAATGGCCCAATGATATCAATCAGGAATTAATTAGGTAGTTGCTAAATAATTTTGAGTTTGATGAACAAGCAATATAAAATTCTACAGTGAGTTAGGAACTCCTCCTGTGCCTATTAATTAAGGAGGTAATTTTTGTTATTAATTTTTAATGGATAATAGCACAGCAGAGCTGAGATGAAACCCTAGTGGCTTTGCTAATATGAATGGTAATGTACAAATTGCAACAACATTCACACAGGGAAAATTATAAAAATTAACTATAAGTTTTTACAAGCTTTGATATGTCTGGGTCAGAAAAAATATGTGTAAGCTATCTTCAGTGTGATTATATAAAGCTGAGAAATATGTGACACTTAATTTTGGAAGTATAACATAGTAGCTACAAATCTGGACTCTGGAGTTAGACAGATCTCAGCTACCAACCAAGCTGTATAAACCTGAAAAAATTATTTAATCTCAGTTTTCCTTTTTTCACCTGAAAATGGGGGCAATAAAAGTATCTACCTCATAAGTTTGTTATGAGGAATAGTAAATTAAAGTGTAGTAGAATGTCTATATCATGTCTGGCATATAATATTTTTTAGTAACTATAACTAATACTGTTTTTTACAATACACATGATAAAATGTGATGTTCCTGAAGATTAATAGGAACCCAATCTTTCTGATTTTGGTGATTTTTTCCAGTCTCTATTAGTGGTAGATCTCAACTATATTTTCAAGTAAAGTATTTCTCAAATTTTAAGTGCAGAATGCCACAACACATGCAATTAATTTTGTGGTTATCATGTATTTCCAAACTTATACAATTATAGTATTAAATAAAATAATAAAAGAATAATAAATAACATTTATTGAGTCTGTGTGCCAATTCAATGAGGTAAATAATTCTTCCACATTTGAGAAAATTGAAATTTTGAGTGATAAAGTACTACAGGCAGGTAGCTGTCTCATCTGGACCCCAATTTTTTCTGACTCTGAAGGCTCTGTGTGACTAATTTTTTTTAAAGATTTTATTTATTTGAGAGAGAGAGAGAGAGTGCAAGCAAGAAAGAGCACAAGTAGGGTGAGTGACAGAACGAGAGGTAGAAGCAGCCTCCCGGCTGAGCAGGGAGCCTGATGCAGGGCTCGTTCCCAGGACCCTGGGATCATGACCTGAGCTGAAGGCAGACGCTTAATGACTGAGCCACCCATGTGCCCCGGTGTTAATAATTTTGATTCTTTTGACTAATAAAATTAATTCATATACAGTTTAAAAACACAAGTACACAAAAGCTTTTGTTTAAAACTGGCTCTTTCTTTTTCTTTTTTTTTTTTTTTTAGCATTCCCAAAAAATATTTGAGTTTTTTTTTAATTTCTTTCCCATTGTAGTTGATCACTTCTTTTTGAAAATAAAAAAAAAATACTGAGATATAGTTCACATACCATACAATTCACACATTTAAGTTATGCAGTTCAGTGGTTTTTAATATATTTGCAGTGTTGTGCCTATATCATCACGATGTAAGGTTAGAACATTTTTGTCATGCCGAAAAGGTGCTGTACCCATTAGCAGTGACTCATCATTCACCACACTTCCAACCCCAAGCAATCACTAAGCCACTTTCTATCTGTAAAGATTTGCCTCTTCTGGACATTTTATATCAACAGAATGATACAATATTGGTCTTCTGTGATGGTCTTCCTTTGTTGAGTATAATGTTTCAAGGCTTATTCATGTTGTAACATTATACTCTGTTGAGTATAATGTTTTCAAGGCTTATTCATGTTGTAGCATATATATGTAACATATATATACATATATATATATATCAGTACTTCATTACTTCTTTATGATCTTATTAGTATTCCATCTTATGGATATATCACATTTTTTCTACAATGTAAATATTAAATATTTAATATGTAAATATTAAACAACACACTGCTTCACAAGCAATGGACCAAATAAATCAAACGAAAAATCATAATAAGTCTCAAAACAACAACAAAAGAAAACATAATATTCTTAAATCTAAGGGATGCGGCAAAAGTAGATGTTAGAGTGAAATTTATGCTATAAATGCTTGTATTAAGAAAAAAAAGTTAAACAACATTACACCACAGGAACTAGAAAAAGAAGAAATTTATCTGAAATTTAGTAGAGGAAGGAAATAACAAAGAAAAATCAGAAATAAATAAAATAGAGACCAGAATAAACAATAACATAACATTGAAAGTAATGACCAAGTTTTTCGAAAAATAAAAAAAAATAAACAAACAAAATTGGCAATGCTTTAACTACATTAACTAAGAAAAAAAAGCTAGACTGCTCAAAAGCCAAAATGAGAAATGGAAGAGAAAACAGTACAACAGATACCATAGAAATACATAGTGTGATAAGAGATTAGTACGAATAATTATATACTAATAAATCAGATAACGTAGAAAAAAATACCAGATAATTCCTAAAAATGCACAAGTCACTGAGATTCAATCTTGAATCTTGAATCCAAGAAATAAGAAATCTTCTTAGCCCAGTAACAAGAATGCAAGTTGAGTTAGGAATCAAAAATCTCCCAGCACAGAAAAGCCCAAGACTATATGGTTTCATTGATGAATTCTACCAAACATTTAAAAAAATAATTAATGACAATCTTTTATCAAAACCATTCAAATAATAGAATAGAGGGAACATATTCAGAATCATTCTATGAGGCTATTATTACCCTGATACCAAAGCAGGATAAAAACAATATAAGAACAAAAAAGTCTAGTTTGTTCAATGTAAGTATGGCCACTCTGGCTTCCTTTTGACATCCATTTGCATGATAAAGATTTCTCCACCCTCTCACTTTCAATCTGCAGGTGTCTTTAGGTCTGAAATGAGTCTGTTGTAGATAGTATAGAGATGGGTCTTGTTTTTTGTTTGTTTGTTTGTTTTTTTAAATCCATTCTGACACCCTATGTCTTTTGATTGGAGCACTTAGTCTATTTGCATTCAAAGTAATTATTGATAGATACGTATTTATTGCCATTTTATTACTTGTTTTGTCATTGTTTCTGAAGATTTTCTCTGATCCTTTCTTGTCTTTGTCACTTTTGGTCTCTCCTTTCCACTCAAAGAGTCCCCTTTAATATTTCTTGCAGGGTTGGTTTAGTGGTCATAAACTTCTTTAGTTTTTGTTTGTCTGGGAAACTGTTTCTCCTTCTATTCTGAATGATAGCCTTGCTGGATAGAGTATTCTTGGCTGCCGATTTTTCCTATTCAGCACTTTGAATATATATTATGGAACTCCCTTCTGGCTTGCCAGGTTGCTGTTGAGAAATCTCCAGCTAGCCTTGTGGGTTTTTCCTTGTAAGTTAAGGACTTCTTTTGTCTTGCTGCTCTTAAGATTTTTTATCACTATATTTTGCAATTTTTTTTAAAGATTTTATTTTATTTGAGAGAGAGAGAGAGAGCACAAGAGAGGGTAGGGTCAGAGGGAGAAGCAGACTCCCCGCTGAGCAAGGAGCCTGATGCAGGACTCGATCCCTGGACCTGAGCCGAAGGCAGTCACTTAACCAACTGAGCCACCCAGGCACCCTATATTTTGCAAATTTATTTACAATATGTTTTGATCTTGGCCTGCTTTTGTTGATTTTGATGGTAGTTCTCTGTGCCACCTGGGTCTGGATGTCTGTTTTGAACCTTCTCCAGGTTAGGGAATTTTTCAGCTATTACTTCTCCAAGTAATGTTTCTGCTCCCTTTTCTCTTGCTTTTTCTCCTGGGACTCCTATAAAATGAAGGAATCACTGAGTTCCCTAAGTCTGTTCTCATGTTGCATAATTCTTGTTTCTCTCTTTTCTTCAGCTTTAGTATTTTCCATTATTTTGTCTTGTATGTAATGAATTCATTCCTCTGCTTCAGAATTCTAGCCTTGTGTTCATTGCATCAAACCTGTTTCCAATCTCGTTTATTACATTCTTCATCTCTGATTGATTCTTTTTAAATCTTTCATTTCTGTGGTAAAGGTCTCCATGATGTCTTCTATTCTGTTAAGCCCAGTGAATATCCTTATGATTGTTGCCTTAAATTCTCCATCAGGCATGCTACTTATATCTGTCTTGCTTAGATCTCTGGCGGTGGCCTCATCTTGTTCTTTCACTGGGGATAAGTTCCTCCATCTTGGCATTTTGTCTCTCAACCTTCTCTGGGTTACAAAAGCCAGTTATGTCTCCTGCTCCTGAAAGTAATGGCCTTGTGAAGAAGAGGTCATGTAGTGCCCAGGGCCTGGCACTTCAGGGAGGGTCTCCAGTCTGTGCTGCATGCACTCTGCTTTTCTGTTTTGGCTGCTCTGTCCTTCAAGCTGCTTTTTTGTAGAGGCTCTCCCTGCCTGCTGTGGGCAGTGTTTGTTCTCTTGCCTGAATGTAGCGAGATTAAACTAGGTGTGCTCTGATCTGCTTGTGAAATGAGACCTGATACCAATTCCACCAGAACTGAGGCCCTGCAGAACTCTCTGGTCAGAGACAAGGTATGTGCAGAGGTTTGTGTTAGTCTTCTGGGGAAGGGGCCCATCACTCTGGGACTAAGGCAAGCGTGACTCAGAAGGGCAATGCCTTGAGAGCACAGGGAGCTGGGGCTTGGTGCAAGCAAGTCAGGCATTCAGTGTTGGTGCTGCACTGCTTCCCTTGGGTGGCTCTGTGTTTATGCTGAAGGGTGGGGGGAGGAAAATGGTGCTGGCTAGCTCCTTTGTTCCCAGAGAGGCATCTCAGTGAACTGCTGCCTCTCATGGACATCCCCTGAGTAGAGTGAATAATCTCTCACCTGTATGCTCCAGGCATTCTTCACTGTCTGCCCTGGGTTTTCTGCCGGCCTTCTCTCCAGGATCAGAGCACTCACCACCCCCCACACCACCCACCACTTCTCATCCAGCCAAGCCTGCTGACCTTAAAACTCCACACTTTAAGTCTTGCTGGTTGCAAGAACTCATGAAACTCAGCCCCTCTCATTTTCCAAGCCAATGGCTTTGGGGAAATAATCTCCTTGTGCATTCCCCTGTCTGTTACTCTTTCTCTCACCCTTCTCCTGACCCGGGCTCCCTCCCCTCAGCAGCATCCACACTCTGTTTCTCCCCTGAAGCATATCTCTGCACTTCCTACCTACTTCAATGTGGCCTCTTTTCTCCCTTTAGTTGTGGAGTTTGTTCTGTCAGTCTTGAGATTGATTTCTGGGGTATTTAGGATGATTTCATAGTTACCTAGTTGTGTTCATGGGACAAGATGACCCTAGGGTCCTCCTACTGTGCCCCCATCTTGTAAAAAATTTCTAGTTATGGGCATCACTTATATAGATTTGCCTTTAACTTCATGCAAGAAACTGAAATTAACTTATATGTATTTACTGAAGCAGCATTGTTGTGTCAAGCGTTGGTTTAGGCACTTAGCTGCTGCTTGTTTTGCTCTGTTTTTAAGCTGTAATTTATAAACTCTCTGCGTCATACTTTCAATCCTAACAATTCTCTGGACAGTATTACTATTTTCACTTCATAGATGAAGGAATGGAGACCCAGAAGAGGATTGTTTTTGATCCAGGGTGACAGAACTAGTAAGTGACAGAACGAGGGTTTAAATTATACTGTTGTGACTTGATGCCTACCTACTCTTTTCGCTCTATAAGGCTCTCAATGATGTTTAGTTTTCAGAAAGAGAAGTTATAATGAAGGTGTGAAATGTTTTCTTGAAGTACACTGTTGGGGTAGTACTGTAGTGAGGATGCAATTTTGACAGTTGTCATTTCATGCATGGGTTTCATCAGCTGGTGCTATTGTGCTTTTCATTTCTGCTTTAAAGAGGTTAGAGTACCTGTTATCTGCTTAGTGACCATTAGATGGCAATCTTGTTCTGATAATGATGATAGTATCCCGGTCATACATTTGTATTCAGCTTTACAGTTTACAAGGGATTTCAAATATGTTATCTCGTCAAATTATCACAATAACACTCTGAAAGAGGTGTTAATATATCCCAAGTACAATGGAAGAAGCTAATACTCTGTACTTAAAAACTTACTGAAGTTCACGCAGCCAATATTAATCCAGATCTTAACGTTAAATGACAGGTTCTTTTCACTATGTTTCTAGACTTTGCTGCTTCTAATTTTACATAGAATTTTAGTATATTCAGTCACATATTTTCCAAAGCTGCTGAAAATCATAGTAATGTCTTAGAAGAGGAGAAAGTATTGCTTCAACCAAACATGCTGAATGTGGTGAAAAATAAGGATTACTAGCCAAAAAGCAAGAGAAAAAGCAAAGAGCTTTCAAAAGTAGACAGTCATAAAACATAACAGTGTGGGTTCATTAAATGTAAGAACAGACATCTCTGTTTCAGTAGGTCATAAGGCCTAACTATATAGCAATCTATTATTTCATTGCATTTTTAATAATTAACATTATAGCCCTGAATTGTTAAGAAAAAATGTATATTCTGCATACTCTGATAAGATGGACAACTATATAACTGACTTTGGAACTTTGTCTATCTGAATTGTTTCTTTTTAACCTTTAAAATGTTAAGAGGAAAAATTCCTCAGTTCTTCATAAACTTTTTACTATCCGGAAATATAATTTCATAAGGATTCCATATTCTAAAAATTTGAATATATTTTATAATACATTTTATGTAATTTTTCCCCATATTCCTTCCCCAAGTTCTTGCAAATGACTAACTAGATATAAAGAGAGTTGTGTGAAAAGGTTTGCTAATTGTCCTCATTAAAAAGTAATAATTTATGGTCTATCGATAGGGTATAGGGATCATGATATACCATAAACAAAGACTATTCAATTAGCAGTAATCCTTATTTTCAGGATAGCTATAGTTTTATTAGTTCAGCTATTCAATAATTTAATAGTTTTTGTTTACTTGTTGTTTTTGGCTGACCAGTTCATTAATCAGCCAATTGATTAATTCATTAATCGGACAGTTTTCAATTCTCATTTTTCAACAACATCTACCTGGGTGCCTCATTTTCCATTTTCAGTTCACTGTGTTAAATGGGGTACTTAAATGTCAGAAGAATGGCCCCAGCTGGAAGAGCATATTAGATCTTAAGAAGTAGAGCCCCTTCTGCTTCTGCTTCCCATGAATGTTCAGAGTTTTAAAGGTCTTGTTCAAGGTCATTAAGTTAGTTTGTCGTAGAAACAGGCCTGTTGATAAGAAGTTGACTAGCTCCATACACACAATTGCAATTAATTATTTTATTTCTTATTATAGCTGCCAACAGAGTAAATCATTTGTCTTTGTGGATTTAAAAGTGCCTCTGGCTGTTTTGCCTGTCACACTTTCCTATACTTCAGGATTGCTTGAGCTACAAAGAGGCTTTTAGATGGAACAGTTTTCAAAATCTAATCAACTATAGCTGAAAAATCTTTACACATTCTGACCTAATTTAATACTAAATGACAACAATTTTAATGAAGTCATAGAATTTACTTGTAATCTACTATTGTAGCATTTCATACTGTTATAAACTGCCTTCTGCAGTGCAAAAGGGCACGCAGTGGCGCAAGTTCATTAGAGGATACAGTCAAAGGAAAATATTTCTTTCATTCAGCATGGTTTTTCTGTAGCAATTAGAAAGAAAATATGTGTCTCAATATAAAATTTCATGGCCTCTTACAATTATGTAGTGACATCTCCATACAATTGCTTGAATAACGCCAACAACATCAGCTGTCTCTGTCAAACGAACAAGTAATTAAGAAAGCAAATGCTGGTCTTTCTTCTGAAGAAGTAGAATATTTATGTACTTAAAATTGTTCACCAACAAGAAAAATAACCACTGACATGAAACATAATTTTCTAAAATGCCTGAGGCAGAAAAGAGAGAAGTAATAATGAACGTTTACACTATTACAAAAGATTAAATTGTGATTGTACAGTCTAAAAACAATTAGAGAGTTTCTATTTGTTGGATATAAAATTTTAATAGCATCATTTTATCAGGTATTCTATAGCATCATGCCCCTTTTATTTATTATTCTGATTCCCATCTTATTAATCAAAATTTCCAAAAGTTTACAGTGGCATTGGGGATTTCTTATTCTTATGAGGACCACCTTTTCCAAAAGCAGACATCTTAGTTTGCTTGGATGACTTAAGTAAGACCAAGATTTGTCTAAATAATTAGTAGATTTGAGTGATAGTGTAATATTAGTTTCACATGCTGGCTCCCCAATCATTTGACAAGACTTTGCTCAATTTATTCCTCACTGAGGTGAGGGGAAAATGCCACCTCCACTGAACATTGATTGTTTTTTGGAATGGGAAGAACAGATTAGGATTTATTGAGGTTTTTAAATTTGGTTTAAGGCAAATCTTTCAATTTAGGGATTTGATTGGGATTGGGTAAAACTCATGACATAATAGTTTAGGAGTGTAGAATTGGTAGAAGCAGCATGACAAGGATTTTAAGGTGAAAGGTTTAATGATTCTTAGGGCATCATCTGTCTGTTGATGGTTTCTACTGAAGAATTGATGGGCCTTTTGGGAAATCCCTGTAATGAAGAGTAACATTATTTGGAATAGCTAAGTTATTCCGATAAAGACAACTAAATAGTATAATGATGTTCATATAGGCAGTCACCTATTTGGGGTCTCAATCTCCCCACTGAGGGAAACAGAAGGGTAGACCATTTTTAACTGGAGGCATGATCAATCCAGATTTTCATGATTGTTTTGAGATGTCACAATCACATATCAAGTCATCCTCTCATCATCCATGAAAGTTAGATTTTCCTGTTTTGTTTTTTTTTTTTTTTTCTGCTGGATGACTTTTTCTTTGCTGGATCATTTGATGGAGCAGCAGAGTGTAACATCACTTAAGATTCTAGAGATGACACATCTGAACTCTGCAACAGAAACAGTAAAAGAAAGATTCTGATCTGGGTTTGTTGTCCACTCTTGGCCAGGAGTCAAGAGTGCCCAGATTAAACAAAAAAATTGATTCCATCTCCGTTAAACTACCTAATTTTCTGATACCTTTGTTTTTAGGCAGGATATTTTGGGTAAGAGGACAAAAGTGTCTTTGGCCTAAGGCTCAACCAGATAGGAAGGGGCAATCTTTCCCAAACTAAAATATTTTAAAACTTTCTTACAAGTACAACCTGCTCTCAACATCCTAAAATGACAGAATATATAAGAACATTATCTGAGTGATGGATTAAACCAGCTTATCATTTTAAATTTGTCTATATTTAAGGATGACTAAGAGACCTGAACAGACTATTTTTTTTTTAATTTTTTTATTGTTATGTTAATCCCCATACATTACATCATTAGTTTTAGATATAGTGTTCCATGATTCATTGTTTGTGCATAACACCCAGTGCTCCATGCAGAACGTGCCCTCCTCAATACCCATCACCAGGCTAACCCATCCTCCCACCCCCCTCCCCTCTAGAACCCTCAGTTTGTTTTTCAGAGTCCATCATCTCTCATGGTTCTTCTCCCCCTCCGACTTCCCCCCCTTCATTCTTCCCCTCCTGCTACATTCTTCTTCTTCTTTTTTTCTTTCTTAACATCTATTGCATTATTTTGAACAGACTATTTTATTGTCTTCTTATAAGAATTTGTGTGCTCATTAAATATTGCTCGTAGATACTGAAAGATCTGGGCTTTTTTGGGGAGGATATCTTAGCATTAATAGTAACTTGGGTCTGCTCCCTCAATTACAGTATTCATAGATCAGAAAATTATTCAAATATATATTATTGGGAGAAAATAATAGTAAAAAATATTCTAAGGAAAATGGAATGGAGGTTATCACCAATTTCACCAAGTGGTTCTTTTTAGTAACGTATTTCATTGACTTGAAGATTCACATTATTGTGAATTTTATTATCTCTGATGATGTATTCATAAAGAAGATATTTTTACCATTATGTCTTAGATTGACACTAATTTTGCTTTTCTTTTACAGGGGCACATAAAACGTGTCTTAAATGGTGTCTTAGATCCAAAAAAATATATTAGATAAGAGAAATAGGAATCTAAGAGACCCATGGGGTGTCATATTAACCTGTGTATCTGTGACTTCAGACAGATCTCCTCTATTTAAAGGACCCAGAATAGCCCCCAGTTCTGATTGGGCTACTTAACAGAATCATGTTTGATTTTACATTGTCTTATTATTTGCAAAGAAAAAAATATTTATTGTCTTTAGTGCTACTACCTACAGTACTTATCTATTTGTGTACATGAAATATAAGCATAGTTTATTGTTTTTGTGCTTATTTATGCATTTATATGTTCATATTTTTCCCTACCCGTACTTACTATGATCTCCATTATCCTTACATATAAGATATACTACCTGTGATGAAGAGATTTTTGCTACTAAGAATTACATTTTTATATCATATTCTACATTTTTGTCACACTGTGAAGCTGAGAGGTCAACTTCAACCATCACTTAGAAATATTGACTCCAAAGTTTCTACCTCCAGCTCAGGCCTCTCTCATGATGTACACATATGTGTATTTAACAGTCCGCTAGCAATTTCTTCTGCTATCAGTTATATGCTTTATATTTAATAGATTCAAGATTAACCTTATTCTTCCTGCCTCTTGATTTGTTCTTGTCCTATTTATTTTTTTTCTTGGTGAAGGACACTAATCGTGCAGACTACAAAATTTGAAACCCAGTGTCACTAGCTTTAATTGATTGTACTTTTCAGCTATTTTAAATTCTACACCTTTCTCTCCACAGTTCCTGTTTCAGCCTTTATTCAGGCCAGCATTATTTTCCCCCAACTCTGTGTGACACAGTTAGTTTTTGAGTTCCTTTCTCTGTCTCCAGTGTACATTAGTGCCATGTTTGTTTTTTCTCCCAGCGCCAACTTTGATTCAGAACTCAAGGTCTCTTTCAGTTTTGCATTTCTTATCTCACTTCACAAAAATTTTCCATCAAATGAAAACTTTCATGATGAAGGTTGATTTCATTTTAGATCTTGGAGTCACAGGGAATAATCATCTATTGCAGTTAAGAGCACGGCAGTTGAAAATACACCAGGGGAGAGAGAATGTAGTGTATTCAAGAGTCCCATTTGCTCTCTCTTCCGGACTTTCTTCCATTTCTTTCTTTCTTTTTTTTTTTTCCTTCCATTTCTTTCTTATGGCCACAGTCTTCTAATTCTGACCCATTTGTTCTTTCCCTTTCTTTAATTCATACAAAGCAGATCATCAGGCTACTGTCAGGGCTAGGTGTCAGTTGGCCCACAGGCCCAAAGGCCCTCAAAAATGGTTTAGCAGAGCATTTTCCCAAATAAAGCAGGGTTCTCCCAGCTGAATTCTCAGAACTGCTGCTAGAGGATTATTCTAGTCTGTTTCCTTACAAATGCTTGTCTCCTGTTTTATCTCTTAAGTTTGACCTCCTCTAATCCATTCTTCGTATTGCCCACAAGTTGTGCTAGCACATCAACCTAATCTTGATCACCGACATATTTAAAAACCTTTCAGTATTCTCTACTACCTTCATTATAAATTCCAATCTCATTAGTATGGCTTACAGATGCCCAAGCTTCAACTCTCACCACTTTTTTTTTTTTTTTACATACTAAGATGGACTTCCAGCAAATATTTATTGAAGGTGTACTCTGTACTGTAGGATTATGGTAGCAAACGGGGCCATGTAGCCTATGGTCTAATGGAAAATTCTTTTAAACAATTGTTAAGGAAGAGAAGAGCAGTGTGCAGTGGAAGGATATAACAATTTTAGTGGTGAGTGACGATTTCCTGAGGTGGTTACCTTTAAGCTTTCACATGAAGGATGAGTAGGTGTTGGATGCAGTAAGTAGGGGGGAAATGGCTTAGCAAATTAGAATTCCTAGAGGAAAGTGTAACACATTGGAGAACTTCAGGGAAGTGGATCATGCATTGGCAGAATAGGAAATAATGATGCTGGATGAGTGACTCAAATGCCCCACAGTCTCACTCACCTATGTGGGTTTCAGTGCTGCTTGAAATTTTCTTTCTTATTAACTATCAAAATTCAACTGCTAAAAGAAAGTCTGAAAACCCCTGATTTATTTGAAGAGTCAATATGTGCTCATGATAAAAAAAACAAAAGGGTAATACTAGGCAATGATAAGGGCTAAGTAAATAGGAGATACTATATTCAAGGGGAAGGGATATTTATGCAGGCTGCAGTAGGTGGGATAAGCTTTAGGAGAGGTTGTACTTGAACTGTACTTAAATAAAATTTAATAAAGGCTGGGGTGGGGAGGCATTCCATAAGCAGGAATCAATATAAATATATTAAAGAAATAAATATTTAAGTATATCTAAAAATAAGGTCAAACCAGCCTTTCAAAAGCAAAGATTACTTGGGTATTATACATGCAATTTTAAATACTGTTATTTTTTTTTCTCATGTTTTTAAGTAGTCTAAAACAAAATAAGGCTTTGTTTCTGACTTGCTATAAAATACTAAATGTATAAACATTTGAATAAAAAGATAACTAGTTCTTTTTAAATATATGACTCTGCTGATATATATCAATAAAAATCATCATAAGGTATTAACCAGGAATGATAGTTCTGTGAATTGGGACTTGGCAATAATGTTTTTCTAAATAATGCTGTACTTCTATTTCTAGCAGAATTGCTTTCAAGTTGTTCTGAACAACCTTCTCTATGAAAATGTCTAAAAAATATCTTTTAAAATGTATTTTATGGGACAAGAAAGTGATATATTTACAGAAAAAAAATAATCTTTAAGTGGAAATCTTTAAAAGTAATTACCAAAAGCAACTTTCTTTCTAACCAGACAGTAGCTAGCTTGTTAATGTAAAAGACCATTTTGGGGGTTTAGTAGCCAGATCTGTATTCATATTTTTTACCCTGGTAGGAACTAATACAGACACTTTTTTTCTAGTTCAGTCACTTAGTTCTTTGAGAATTCATTCTGTAACTATCACTGGGAATTAGGACAAAAATTATTAAAGATTTTTTTAAAAAGATCGTATTATTTTAGGAAAGGAGAGAGAGCTTAGGTATGTTCTAACTCAATAATCTTTATAAACGAGGAAATTCAAACCATGAATAACATGACTTTGTATTATCTTATCTAACTTGCAAAAAAAAGGGCGGATATAGGATGGAAGGATTTGAATTAATTTTTTGGATATATATTTTAATAAAATTAATGAATATATTAAAATATAAGTGAAAGCTTTGTTAAATGACTATGAGTCTAGATAATGTACTATAAGGCTCTTTTATGACACCTTTTAAATATTGTGGTTGACTTTAGGGGTGCCTGGGTGGCTCAGTCGGTTAAATGCCCAACTCTTGATTTCGGCTGAGGTCATGATCTAAGGGTCGTGAGATTGAGCCCTGAGTGGGGCTCCATGCTCAGTGGGGAATCTGCTTCTCTCCCTTTCCCTTTCCCTCTGCCCCTCGCCCCACTCATGGGCTCTCGCGTTCTCTCTCTCTCTCTCTCAAAATAAATAAATCTTTAAAAAATATTGTGGTTGACTTTATCCGACAGCTATAGTTCAAAGCTATAGTGATTATTTTTTTTTTTAATTTTTTTTATTGTTATGTTAATCCCCATACATTACATCATTAGTTTTAGATATAGTGTTCCATGATTCATTGTTTGTGCATAACACCCAGTGCTCCATGCAGAACGTGCCCTCCTCAATACCCATCACCAGGCTAACCCATCCTCCCAACCCCCTCCCCTCTAGAACCCTCAGTTTGTTTTTCAGAGTCCATCGTCTCTCATGGTTCTTCTCCCCCTCCGATTTCCCCCCCTTCATTCTTCCCCTCCTGCTACATTCTTCTTCTTCTATAGTGATTATTTTTATGAAACATTATCAAACACCCAGTGAAAAGAAGACTACAATTTATTTATTTATTTTTAAAGATTTTATTTATTTATTTGATAGAGCGAGAGAGCAATCACAAGTAGGCAGACAGGCGGGCAGAGGGAGAGGGAGAAGCAGGCTTCCCGCGGAGCAGGGAGCCCGATGCGGGGTTCTATCCCAGGACCCTGGGATCATGACCTGAGCCGAAGGCAGACCCTTAACAACTGAGCCACCCAGGTGTCCCAAGAAGACTACAATTTAAACAAAAATTTAAGCAGGAGTATTTCTCTAGCAACTCTATGATCTTGAGTGTACAGAAACATAACCAAATGTAGATCTGAAATACCAAGTGTATTTTAAATTTAATTTTAATTATATTCAGTAATTTATATTTATGTGTGCTAATTTTGAGCTTAGAGGCATGATAGATTTTTGTTATTCTAGAATAAAGCAAACTATACTCTTAATGATTAGAATGCAGTGTTAATCAGCCCCATTTTGCAATCTAGCTTTTATTATAGCCACCAGGAACAGAAACTCATTTCTGTAAGAAGCATACTTGTGGTTTTGTTTTATTAGCTAGATCTTTTACTACTGACTTGTCCTGCCTGACAGTTTGCAGATTTGATGCCCATAGGTTCTAAATCAAACAAGTGTTACAGATGGATTTGCTAATCTAACTTTAATTTTTCCTTTTCTGTCTTTATATTTACAATACTCCTCAGGAGATGAATATACTTTCCAGGAATACAAAAGCTTTAGCCTATAATGCAAAATGCAGAGTTGTTTTATTAGGAAGAATTTTACAGTTGAATCTGCCCTTTTTGTTTTTTCTCTGTCTACATTACCATCTTTCTCTGACCCATATCTTCTCTCCTTCTAACAACAACAACAAAATTCTTTGATATAGTTAGTCACAGAATTTTATAGAAAAAATATATTTATTTTTCATGTAGTAAAAAATTAAGTAGAAAAATGTGAAAATCAGAGTGGCAAAGTCATGCCTTAAATGAAGCACATTGGTAATGGTGAACCAAGTTTGTAGCCAAAGAATGCAATCTCCTAGGGGAAATACTTTATGACACATACCTCATATGTATTTACTTTAGGAGATGCTTCTTGTTTACCTTGTTTATCTGTTACTTAGATGGTCTTACCTTAGGCCTTTTTATTTATTCTCACACATTTGATTGCTTATTAATAATAAGTGTAGGCTTGGATGTCTGCATTGGAATGCTGCTCATTCTATGGTAGGTGCTGTTTAGCTTAGTATTTGCAAAATTAGATGCTAAATATGATTTAAAGTGTTCTAATACTAAAGCTGTCATAAGACTGCTTATTTTATGACAAATTGAGAATTAATAACAATTATACATTTAAAATTCTGTGGTTATGGAAGAATTTTTAAAAACTGGATAAATATCTTTTAGAAACATTTACAGAGAAGTTAATTTGTGTGTAACTAAAACAAATCAAATTGAACTGTATTTGGTTTCTATTGTTAGTCAATATTTTATTTTGTACAATGAGTTCAATGAATAGTTTAAAAATCTACTTAAAAGCTGTAGTAAAGAAAAGAAAGGCATATACCCAGTTCCCATAGACATGCTCTGTGCTTTTTTGTTTACAATAGAAAGAGTTGAGTGAGTATGCGTGCGTGTGCATGCATGCGTGTGTGTGTGTATTTGGAGTAGAGGGGAGAAAGAGGGAAGGAGAGACAGGGGAGAGAGAAAGAGAGGATTGAACAATAAATGAACACGTAAACTCATTATGAGAATATAATGATAAAAAAGATTTATCCTTAAAAAATTTTATCCTTATAAAAAGATGAAGATACAATCAATGACCCATAAGAATGTTGATTGGAAGTCTCTGAGAATAGTGATAGATCCTGAGGCATTTCAAATATATTTTATGAGGAAAACAAATTATAACTATATATGCTTCTCTTTAACCATACATGTTTGTTACAAAGCAAATTTCATTTATTAGAGATTTGCTAGACAATTATCATTTTGTCAAAGTGCTTTTGGATGAAGAAAAATAATGTGCTCATGCTCATTTACTCAATTGCTTTAGAGAAATAAAAGTCACATTGAAAATATAGTAGGTAGTATGGAATAAATCAACGTTCAGGATTAAGTTGATGGTAAATTCTTGTTTTCTTCTATTGGAAGTAAATATATTTATTAAAAATTACCATTTGCTGCAAATAAATTATATAGATACTCTACCTCAAAGGAGGGGAGCATAACTTTCCTCCCCTTAAGTGTGGGCTGTGAATAATGTCTTCCTTCCAAAAAGCACAGTATGGTAAGTGTGGAAAAAGAAAATACTGTACAGTTGATACGATGTCATGAAAATGGTACTTTACCCCCATAATCTTCCCTGGAAAGCCATAACCCCAAGCTAATCATGAGAAAAATTTCAGAGAAATTCCAGTGAAGGAGAATTCTACAATATACCTGACCAGTAATCTTCAAAATTGGCGAGGTCATCAAAACACGGAGTTCTACAATATTGTCACAGCTAAGAGAAGCGGAATGAAACATGACAACTAAATGTAATGTGGTATCTGGGAACAGAAACAGGACATTAGGTAACAACTAAGGGAATCTGCATAAACTATATTATTTAGTTGATAATGTAACCATATTATTTCATTCATTGTAACAAATGTACTATTATAAGGTATTAGCAATAGGATAACTTTTGTATGGGGGGATATAGGAACTCTGTACTGTCTGCTTATTTTTCTATAAGTTTAAAACTATTCTAAAAATAAGGTCTATTAATAAAAAGAAAATAATATTACTTTAAAATTACTTGTTTAGTGTTCACTTTCAGAGGAATTATGGGTAGAAGTAAAGTACTGATGAAAAAAGATGTAAGCACATTGCCATTATGGAATGCTTACATTATTGTAAGGACATAAGATCATTGGTTTACATGAAGAGCTGTTTTAATGGCACAGGTCTGTTGGCAGTCCATCAGAAGATAAGCATTTGAATTAGTAAACTAATTGTAAGCATAAAATATGAGCTTTCCCATGTAATCTTTATGATTATATATAATAAGAAATTTAAGAGATTAAGAATATATATATTTACAATTCAGGAAAATATGATGCTATTATAGCTTACTTCTTTTATTCCCAAGAGTTGTAAAACAGTGCTTGTGAACAGAGTTTGAAATAACACCTGGGATTTGGAAAATATTGTCAGAAAACTCTGTGTAAATTGTGTCAAACTGCTCTTGTGACATGATGTTAGAGAAAGGAATTATGTCAGACTGTATTTTAAATGATATAAGCAGATAATGACTTACAGCTCAAAAAACTGTAGGGTGAAAATTATTCCTACAATAAAAATAACATCAACGTATCTATGTTCATACAGATTATGTGACTTGTCAAAATTTAAGCAACGTGATTATGCTTATGTTTGGCAAATGTGTGATTTGAATGGTTTGTGAATTAGTTTTCAATTTTTAATCCTTTAGTTGGAATGAAGGTAGTAGGAGTCAGAGAAAATAAACTTTATCATGTTAGAATTATTGCTTAATATTTCACATCATTTCAACAGACAGTATGTGCTTAGCAAATATCTGTGCTTTCATATATAATTCTTAAAATGACCTAATAGGTAAGATAGGAGAATGAATCATTCATTAAATGAAAGCCAGACAACATTCTGTGAAAGCATAAAAAGGAATGATCAGTTCTAATATCCAGGGATGGGAAGGATTAGGGAAATCTCCAGTCTTCATGGACCAAGTCTTGAAAATCAAATGAGATATATCCATGAGGCAAGAAGGTGGATGCAAGAGTTGTGCCAGAAGTCTTCCAAACAGTACTGATCCTCAACAAATTTTAGAAAAAATAAAAATACTGTTGGTAGTTATCATTTAATTATACTTTTTACCTGGTGTACTTCTAAAGAGGGTTTCAGTTTGTACTTTCGTATTTGTAAAAATTAATGAGATTGCAGTTACAGTGTGGACTCATTTTATACATTGAGTGAATTTCTGATAAATTGTGAAAATGAGTATTTACATATTAAGTTATATCTAACATTTGAATTTCTATTTCCGATGTATTCTCACTAGGGGAAAAAATAATCCCAACCATACAAAAAGATGAAAAGTATAAGAAGGAGCTAAAAAATCACTTGTGACAATGTCAGAATTCATTTTCAAGGAGATTTCTGCCTTTGTGAGTGCAGTCTGTATGCGTTCAAACCTCCAGTATGAACTCTGAGTGAAATTCATCAAAAAGGAAATCAATCCACATTATCTCAGTACTCTTAAAAGCATATGTAAATTAAAATACATCACATAGCTAATTCCAATTTTATTGACAGTTTTTACTGCTTCATAGGGATTTGAATATTTAAATATTTTAACAGCCTTACTGGTTAATGTTTCAGGAATGTCATTCTTCAGAAGTATAGCAAAATTCACCAGGTGTGAAAGCCATACAGCAAACTTTTGTTCAAGATTTTTTTTTTTTACAATATGTATGTGGTTCCTATGTTTATGTATTCACACCCCATCTTTCCCCCCCCAAAGGATTTAATTATCCCTATAATAAATGTGTGTGTAATTACTGACTACTGAATAGCAAGGTGATCTTTTATACCTGACACATTGGTTTTAGAGAACTTTATTATGACAACATTTGCATTATTGCCTGAGCTAGTAAAGGATTTGAAGATATTTCAGTACTTCTGTGATAATGAAAACAAGTTTCACCAATAGCGGAAATCTAAGTGAGCATTATAAAACATTAGAAATGGAAATAATATTTTTCATGCATTATTACATGCATAAATCTAAATTTATGTTAAGTAAAATTGTTCAAGGAAATGATGACCTTTTGTAGAAGAAAAGGGAGAAGAAAAATTTGAGAGCAGATTATAATTAGAAATAAAAAAATAGAACTCATGGAATTTGTTTTAATTTTAAGGAATTATGTTTAAGGACTATGAATTTTATCTCTGTAATGCTAGCTTAAAGAAAGGATGATTTCCTAAATGCTTGTATTTTAATAGCTTAAATTTTGTAGGAGGGAATAATGGATAGAGGATAGGCATAAAAAAATGTGAAGTTGAAAGAAAGAATCCTTGGAGCTGATTTTTCTCAGGTTGAACACTGAATTTTTTAAAAGATAAAACTAATGGCTTGTTTTTAATTTCACAGGAGTTTCAGCTTACAGAGATGAATGATTTGTTTCTTTTTAGATCTTTTTATAGCCCAAAGAAGTTATGATTTCCTAGAATGTGCACACCTTATTATCTGAATTCACTCGAATATCTAAGTCTACTCTCCAGTGAAGGAAATATACAAACATAGGAAAAAAATGGAATGCAATCATAAGAGTCTGAGAGATGTCTAAATGAGTAGATATAACTAGCTGGAGAGCATAAGAAAGTCATGAGCCAAGCATTATTGCCAAAAAAAAAAAAAAAAAAGTAAGATAGCAAGTCTCTACACTGCAACTTTCAAGTAAGTGTTGTATAATTTGATGTTAGTGACTCATGTGATGAAGTTTATGAAAACAAACAACAACAAACTAAAACCCTTCCTTTCAGGAACCTTTCAAGTTAATTTACTTCTGCATTCACATAGATAAATCTGATAACAGGACCTTAAACTCAGTTGTGACAGAGTCCTGTCACTACAACATAAAAACATGTCTACTAACAGCTCAGTTTGGGAAGAAAAGTAGTCTTTCACTTGAAATTTCAGCTGTTAGTGAAGTTAAAGTTACTGTACTGACTAACTCTGTAAAAGAATTAATATGGTTAGAAAGGATGTGTAAAACAAAGCCACAGGACTCATTTTAGAATGCATTTTATCCATATCTAGGAAAACTCCACAAGTGCCTGGCTTTTATAGGAATGGCTACACTGGAGAGTCTTAGTGTGGGGGGAAAGTCTCCTGTTACTGATAGCTCAAGAAATAATAAAGTAATAGAGGTTCCTGGGTGGCTCAGTCAGTTAAGCGTCCTGACTCTTGAATTTGGCTCAGGTTATGATCTCAGGGCTGTGAGATGGATCCCCCTGATGGTCTCCACACTGGGCATGGAGCCTGCTCAAGATTTTTCTCTCTGCTCCTCCCCTCTCCAAAAAGAAAAAAAAAAAAAGAAGAAGATAAAAAGTAATGTCATCCTATGTCAGTTTCCTACTCACTGTCATGGTGTTTGAGGTTTTTATCTTTCCTTTTAAGATTTATTTATTTATTTATTTGAGAGAGAGAGAGAGAGAGAGAGAGAGACTGTGTGCATGAACAGGGGGAGGGGCAGAGGAAGAGAGAGTCTCAAGCCGCCTCCACGCTGAGCTTGGAGAGGGACTCACCACCTGGAGCTCATGACGTGAGCAGAAACCAAGAGTCAGATGCTTAACCACTGAACCACTCAGGTGCCCCTGTTTGAGGCTTTTAAATCCCCCACCAGGTTAGTGGTAATTAGATGATGATGGAAATTAAGAAATCCTTCTTTCTGTACCCAGAGAGTATGCTGGAAATAAAATGGTAGTGGTTTGTCGCTTTTAATTAGTGGAGCGCTCATGTTTGCTCAGTCTTTACCCATCTTCCAGGTTAGTTTATGTAATACTGTTGGGTCAGTGGGTCAGTGGGTGCCCTGTCTCAGCCCTTATGATCTAATTGAAATAAAGAGCATTTGCTTGTACTTCAAAAAAGCTTTCATAAATCCCTTCACCCCCACCCCACATCTGAATGTTGTGAATCCTTCCACCAGCTTCAGGCAGCTGGATGTACATGGTTCCCCAGTGGACCCTCTGCAGCCCGTGAAGATGCCTGTAAACACTGATGCTGGAACCCCTGGCATCCCTGGTGATTCTGCTGTGTGCCGGTTCACCTTTCTCATCTGAAACCCCAGATATCCCTGGGAGTCTGGCAGCTATGGATATTACTAGAGAATTAATTTGTTCTGGCACGTAATATGTCCTGAAAAATGGCATTTTAAAGAAATGAATGAGGGATGCCCGGGTGGCTCAGTCGGTTAAGTGTCTGCTTTTGGCTCAGGTCATGATCCCAGGGTCCTGGGATCCAGCCCCAAGAAGCCCTCTTCTGCTCCCCCTGCTTGTGCTCTCTCTCTGACAAATAAATAAATAAAATCTTAAAAAATAAAGAAATGAATGAATAGTATTTGAATTATTACACGATAGAGTAATTATCTAATGTTTGTGGCATTAAACTTTTAAAATAATGATATAATATTTATGGTAGGAATCTTATAATTAAATATAATAAGGCCTTAATCAGAGACTGTTATAAAGAAAATTTATATTTTTGGTTCTAATAAATGAGAGAAAGGCTTAGCTTTTATTCTGCACAGTGTCCCATAGAGTTTTCTGTCTAGGATTGATCACTCAGATTCTGAAATCAGCCCGCTCTTTTTGAAATCCACTTCTGACACAAATTCAGTGAACTTAACTAGTTACTTAACCACACTGTAATTTTCTGTTATCAGTAAAATGAGCATAATATATGTCTAAGTCATATTTCTAATGACTTAATATTAATATTAAAATATTTAGCATTCAGTAAATATGAGTTATTGCTTCTTTTTCCTTGAATATTTCATTTGATTTTCAGGAAAGTAGTTTCCTTTATCTGTTTTTCTGTCTACCCTGAAGTCTTCTCTGCTGGGTACTTTTCATTTCCATATTATTTAAATATTTGGCACATCCTTAGGCTCAATTCCCAGACTTGTAAAAATTTCTGCTTATACTTGTACCTTTGATTATTTCATCCAGTCACCTAGCTTTATACAACCCCCGAGTTTCTACCTCTAGCACATAAATCTGCCCATAAATATGTCCAGATTCATTAACTATCTACTTGAGATCTTCACTTGGATGTCTGTTAGGCTGCTGAAATATGTCCTAAACAAATCCCCTGATTATTTTACTCCTTAGCCCCCGGAAACTCTTACTCATCTCAGCAACTCCTAAGTCCATTCTTTCAGTTGCCAAAGGTTAATAACTTAGTTCCCTTTTCTCCGTGCTCTCTCTTTAAACATGTAATCCCTTAATAAATTCTATAGGCTCCGGCAATAGGGATGAAATTGTTCATCATTGGCTCATGTACCAAGGAGATGGCATGACCTTCTTTTTTTTTTTTAAGATTTATTTATTTATTTTAGAGAGAGTGCAGGGGGAGGAGCAGAAGGAGAGGGAGAGAAAGAGTCCTCAAGCAGACTCCTTGCTGTGTGCAGAGCCCAACACAGGGCTTGATATCGGGACCTGAGATCATGACCTGAGCTGAAACCAAGAGTTGACACTTACCCGGTTGAGCCACCCAGGTGCCCCTATTATTACCTTCTTAGACAAAAGTTCTTAAAGTCAGTGGGCTCTTAAATATCCCCTAAAACCTTTCCTGGGGATCCATGATGTCAAAACTATGTTCTTATTAATACCAAGACATTAAAAATTTTAACATTTGTTTATCTATGGAATGATAATAACAATAGTACCAAACCCTAGCATTGTGTTTCACACAGTATACACAATAAATGTTGTTGAATAGTTTATTAAAATATTACTGAATGTGTTAAGGCTAATGAAAGAAATTAATGGACTACACAGCAAGTTAGGTGTCCTGATATCCAGAACCAGGCTCTTCATCATAATGCTTATAGTGTCAAAGATAAAGCACAGTAATTTTCTGGGACATTTGCTTAATGCTGGACTTTTGACAGTTTTCTATAATTTCTTTTATAATGTCTTAATTTATACTCTTGCATAAAGATGCACTCTAATTTTACGGGAGAAGGCAGATAATGGAATTTGGGAATGAAAGAGTGTTCATAATTTTGATTCTTTACATATATGCTGGCAAATTGTATGTCAAAAGAATTAGGTAATATTATAGGTCAACAGCCATTTATGAGAATCTATTTTACCATCTCTTCTCTTCAGGATTGTAACTATTTTCAGGTTTTTGGTATTTCTATAATTACAAAGGTTTATATTATTTGAATTCACAACTTTTCACTCAACTATAGTTGAATCACTTCTTAGTTTCTATTTGTATCATGTTTTCTCTTTTGAGTTTTCTTTATCTTTTATATCTGTCAGGTTATTCTTACTAGAATCTTACTTGTTCTCTAGGGATGTCATATCACGCACAAGCTTTCCCATGCCTTTCTCCTCTTCATTTGTATTTTGCTCTTAGAAATTAAGCAAAAGTAAGTTTGACATTTGATTTTTATATGAAAATAACATTATAGATGGTTAAACAAGACAATGGTAAAACAATTTACTACTAGCTTCTGGTAGTTAAAAAATTCTACCCTTCTCTATTTTTACTTGCAAGCTGGATTTGTAACCATTTCCTATGTCTAGGTATACTTAGACCCTGGGAAATGCGGACACGATATTTACCAGGCTCATAGCCCCACCATAATATAAAATCAGCAAGTCTTTAGAATGTGTTGTGACTCCATTATGAACCGTGGCAACTACTAAAACCCAACCAAATAAAAGAAGTTCAAAAAGATAATATTTGACTTCAGTTTTTTTTTTTTTTTTTTAGATTTTTATTTATTTATTTAACAGAGATAGAGAGAGAGCACAAGTAAGCAGAGCGACAGACAGAGGGAGAGGGAGAAGCAGGCTCTCCGCCGAGCAAGGAGCCCGATGCGGGGCTCGATCCCAGGACCCTGGGATCATGACCCGAGCTGAAGGCAGCCGCTTAACCGACTGAGCCACTCAGGTGCCCTTGACTTCAGTTTTAATGGATAAGGAGGAGTGCATTGGGGTGAGAAGGAGAAGGAGAAAAGCACCACATTAAAGGCAAGAGAATAGTTTCAGAGAAGGAGCAGATACATGAAAGAGAAAAAGGTATTCAGGGTGCAGAAAGTCATCTGCTGTGATGTGTAAGGAGGATGGGAGATGAGCTGATGGCACCTGATTTGAGGAAGCTTATGTTTTAGCCTAGGGAGTTTAGGCTTTGTTTCTTGTGTACTTGGGGATTTGGTTAAGATTTTTCTGTACAGGGGAATACTACGATCAAAGTTGTGTTTTGAAGGAGTCCAGTCCACTAGGTTATCTTTTTCACTGAATCTTCCCAACTCCTGCCTCTCTCTTTTGTTCTTGTTTCCTTATTAGACACCCATGTGGTTAAAGTTGGCCTCTGTGTGATTGTGAATAGTGCTCTAGTAGTCTCATGTCTGGATCATGAGCTTTCTCATTTCTTTCTCTTCTTTGTTTTCATTTTGTTCTTTCAGTATAAGCAAAAGTAATTTTTGACATTTGAATCTAAAATAAAACAGCATTAAAAATGTCTGAACAAGCAAATAGTAGTGCAGCTTACTCAGCTTCACTAACTTCAGGTTCGTTACTGTAAAGAGGCCAGGAAAGTTGCAAGTTTATGTTTGTGAAGAACAGGAAGAAATCCAAATTTACTTAAAATTTTTGTCAGACAATTTTCTGCCAACTTTTGTAGGCCTCTGCTCATTTAATAATAACTTAAGTGGAGATTTAAAAATGTATATAATATTTAATATTAATATTGAGGCATTCAATTCTAAATTAGTTTACTTCTTAGAGAAATGAAAATATAAGATAAAGGGACCAGAAGCCGTGTTTCTCCCAGAAAAGCTTTATTTATGGAGGGATCTCATCTCTTAAAATTTATATCCTGTGACTGTTATTCATTGAGGAAGAAATTAATCAGATTAACACCAATATAGTGCTCTTCTGTTGATAAATTGTGTGGAATGTTTATCTCTTGAATAAAAGCATAATAGAAAAATAGGATTGCAATATTCTTCTAATTTACCACTAGGCCAGTAAAAATTATTCCTTTGGCTTGTAATTATGTCTGAATCTTTGTGAAAGGGTGGGGAACATTGAGCGATGGCAAATTAACTGTTTTATTTGTATTGATTTATGTATATCATTGATACGGCGATATTTTAAGTTGTTAACTGTTTTTCACCTAAACTGTGTAATATATGGCTGACCTTAGGTGATGCTCCTTAAAATTTTAGTTGACATTAAATATTTCTCCTGGACAGTGTAATGATAGAGACTCATTGTATATATAAAATATTCCTTCTTGATAACTTCTTTTAGAAAGTGTAGATTTTTATTTTTAATCTATACATGCTAAGATATTAAGCTGTGTAGGAGCTATAAGACTAGTCAAATACAAGGGTTATGTTAATTTTTGTTAATCTGTTTAGTTTTAAGTGCTTTGTTCAATTTAAATGGATTATAATGTTTCCAACTAAAGTCAGAATACAAAACCAAAAAAAAAAAAACCTTCAATATCCATGATCTCATAGATTAATAGAAAATCATATTTTTACTTACATTTAAGATATTCTTGACAGAGATCAAGACTAACTCAGATGAAATTCATAACAAAAAATTTATAGCAGTCCTTACAAACAAGATTATGTTTTTACTTACGTGTACTAGCACTATCAGTTATATAAAAGGAGATGCCATGCCTTTATTAGTGGCATTATTGATTGTAAATAAACAAAAATGTCCTTTTCTAAAACTTAATTTGGGTTTCCTTTTAAGAAAATTCTAACAGACAATATTCCAAATAAAATACAGATACTAATAAATTCGTTGGTATGAATCTTCAGCAGAAAACTAAATATGGATCAAGCTAGAAAATACAATTGCACTTAGCTTAGCAATGATGCAACTACTGTGAATGCAAGGCACATTTTTGAATACCAGTAATATTTCAAAACAAAACAAAGGAGCCAGAATATGAGCTTACAGCTAGAAGGAAATTAGAAATCATTTAAGTTTTAGTCTTCAGTGCATTCAATGAAGAAATTGAGACCTAAGGTCATATAAACAGAATCAGATCTATTTATAATAATCAAATTTTCTGACTGTAACCTAGTATGTTTATACCATAAAAATTTGATTCATCTGGCACTTATAAAACCATACATATTTATAAAATTATGTAACAGTAAATATATATTATATATAATGATGCATACAGGCATACCTTATGTATATTTATATATTAGCAATATACATACTAGCAAATATAATATAGTAGCCTTTATAACTAAGGAAAATGTTACTTTATACAATGAAAAGACTCAAAATCAGAAACAGGAAGAGAAGTTCTCATTTTTATATTCTGTTAGATTTGGAAATATAATTTACATTCAGCATACATACACATATATATGTGAAGATGAATATATTTATATGTGTGTTTGTATTTAAGTATATATACACACAAATATATATCTCTTGAATGATAATCATCATTCATCATGGACAGAGATAGTATGATGAGATAATACAGAGATGGGAAACAGAACATTTAAATTAAAATTTCTCTTTATCCTTACTAGCTGGCTGTCTTTGGAAAATTGGTTAATATCCCTGAATCCATTTTGCTTTCTTTTCTGTAAAATGGGGATAATGAAACCAAATTTGTAGGGAGGGTTAGAGATAATGCATATAATGTGGTCAGCAGTATCATTTCATGTTGTTCAATTTGTACAGTTTACACACATCAGAACATTGAGGCCAGTGAACTCTTTGTTTATGTCTCAGTATAGTATTTCTAATACGCTAACATGATTTAAATCCAAAAAATATGATACTGCTGATCACTTGGGTACATAATTACCAGAAGTGGAATTATTATGTTAGCATATATGAAATGATCCTTGGGAATCAAATAACTAGTAGTGATTTAATGTCCATTAATCTTTTTTCTACTTGGCTAATTGTGATCTGTATTTTTATCAACAAAAGATAAAAACATGGACTTTGCAATTGGAGAGACTTGGTTAAAGCCCTGAATTAGCCTCTTAGTAGCTATATGAACAGTCTATTTACATCTACACATTTGTGTAAGAAAAATATAATAAAATTTTACCAGGAACGTTATTGTGAGGATTAAAGGAAATTGCACATTTAAAAAGCTTATTACAGTGTTTGATACAGAAAAATCAATAAATATTAGCTACTATATTATTATAGTCATTACCATTGTTACTACTTATGTAGTGGCACTTTTTATCTCTCTTCAGAAACCAGACTTAATCTTTGCACAATTTCAGAAGTGTAAAAGTTATGATAACAGGATAGACAGCAATGCTTTTGGAGAAAGATATATGACAGTGATCCATTGGTATTAAGATGGGGAGACAATATATGGAATCATTTATTTTAAGGGTCATCATATTTTGATTAGTTATGATCCTTTTAAAGTCTAAGCCACCCATTAACTTAAAGCTTTATTTTTGTTCTTATGCTGTGAAACATTAATTCTAGACACTGACATTGTTAAGGTAATTCACTGAAAAAATTGATTAGTACTATAATAGAGCAATAATGAAAGCAGTGATTGTAAGAAAAGAAAAGGAAGGGCTAATTCATGCACCTGGATAACATACTTGTGAAACTAATTTATTTTACTGGCTAAGTCATAAAGTGTAATGTAAAAAAATTAGGAAGATAACTCAATAAATAGATGCACAAAGATTTATTGAAGGAAAGCATGAAATCTCATGATAGATTAACATTTTTGACATTAAAGAAGTTTGATATTATCATTAAAAAAGACAGTTACAGATTCCACTATCCATTTATCTATTGTATATCTGTCTCCTCATCTACCATCTATCCATCTGTCTTTTATCATCTATATACTTTACTGTCAGAGAACATAGTGATTGCCCTCTGGTCCTAAGTCATTATGAAAATTATATATTCTTATTTGACACAATATAGATAATGAAATAATTGATCAATATAAGCATATTTGAATATGAAAAAAAAGATTTTTAACATGATAATAGTATGTTAAAAATTTTAAGAAGACCTGATGATAAAACATGCAGTTCTGATTTCATTTCCATATGATTTTGATTATCATCATTATAATAGAACTTTAAAAAAGAATACACTCGAAAATACTTTCTTAAGTAGTTAAAACATACTGTCATATTCTTTTATCTTATTTGCAAAAGGATATACTTCTACTATATCCCTCCCCTGATACTTATTGATTGGGGTTGAATGAGACATCTCTTGATTTTGAGTCTTAATCTGCTTCTTTCCAAGGCTCTTTCAGAATGTCCCCTTGGAGACTATTCTGTATCTCCTAATTCTGGATTAAGGCCATTTACTAAATAAAGTGCAGGGAGAGCTATGGTGACTTCAGCTTCAGGATCTCCTTCTGAATACTGTCTAAAATAATGTCCATCCCTAAAGCCTTGAACTTATCCTTTCTTTGCTTGCTGTACTGGATTTGAGTGCAGTCTCTTTGGATGAATGACTTTGAGGATAGTTTCCAAAAGATCTTGTTCCACAGTACAGGTTTTCTAAACCAATGTTCCTTCCTTCCTTCCTTCCTTCCTTCCTTCCTTCCTTCCTTCCTTCCTTCCT